>NW_010430678.1:0-13976 GCF_000710305.1 Buceros rhinoceros silvestris
CCCTCGTCCACCAGACGGGTCATTAGAAAAGCAATTATTTGCATTTGTACAAAGAAGTTATGTAGCACCGTATCTCAAACCGAGAAACTTAAGAAACTGATTTTGAAGTGTTGAGCACACTTCATTTTCAGGTTTAGAATCAGCAGTTCCAATGCTACACAACCCTTTCAGGGAAGAAATTTTTCCTAATATCCAACCTAAACCTAAACCTCCCCTGGCACAACTTGAGGCTGTTTCCTCTCATCCTATCCCTTGTAACTTGGCAGAAGAGACTGACTCCCACCTTTCTACAAACTCCTTTCAGGCAGTTGTAGAGAGCGATAAAGCCTCCCCTGAGCCTCCTTGTCTCCAAGCTAAACAACCCCAGTTCCCTCAACTGCTCCTTGTAACACTTATACTCTAGGCTCTTCACCAGCTTCGTTGCCGTCTGTGGACACACTCCAGCACCTTCCCTCCTCCTGCTGGCCACACTATTGCTGATATGAGCCAGGATGCCATTGGCCTTCTTGGCCACCTGGGCACACTGCTGGCTCACCTTCAGCTGGTTGTGACCAACACCCCCAGGTCCTTTTCTGCTGGACAGTGTCCAGCTGCTCATCTCCAAGCCTGTAACGTTGCAGAGGGTTGTTGTGGCCCAAGTGCAGGACCTGGCACTTGGTCTTGTTGAATTTCATACAATTGGCCTCAGCCCATTGATCCAGCTTGTCCAGATCCCTCCACAGAGCCTCAGGCAGATCAACACTGCCACCCAACTCGGTGTCCTCTGCGAACTTAGTGAGGGTGCACTCAATCTCCTCATCCAGATCATGTAGTTTATTACTTCTGGCTGATGAAATATTTTTATTTTAATATGGGTATATGACACAGAAAGAATACAAATCATGGAAGTGTGGAAATTGGTAAATTGATAATTTTTTAACATGAGAAAAAAATATAAGTTTAATAAATAGGAAAACTGCTTTTTTAAAAATGGGAAGTTTATGGGAATGAGACTATTAAATGTAAAATTAATGAAAAAAATGGAAAAAAATGGAGGAAATTTAAGTGGGCTACTATGGATCAGCTTCATTCTGAATTTTACTGTTCTTGCAGTCTGAGGAGATGCCCTGACATATTTTGTGGTGATATTTTCTTGAATTTTGGAGCAGCTATCATGCTTTTTCTTCACACATCCTATATTACTGCCCTGCTGTGATGCACCTTTAACGACTGACCTCACCATTTTGACCTTTTTGGCTTTTTAGATAATGGTTATGTCTTGAAGTTTTCCTTAGTATGTTTTTAGCTTTTTAAAGCCTACTGGAGAAAAGAATTCTTCTTTATAAATATACTAGATCTTGTAACTCACATTAATAAATGGTCTATCATGCCAGGGTATCTGATAATATATAATCTAGACCCATAATTTGTTTAGCTGTGTTTTTCAGGATTGTTTGGAGAGTTATGCTGAAAAAAAAGGAGAATCAAACTTTTCTCCAACCATGTGATTTATTTAAACTTCTTTAGTGTGATTAGAATTAAAGTGTCAAGTCCTAACTGATATAGGGTGGAATTAGTATTCAGAATATTATAAAGAATTTAAACCCATTTACTTCAAACTTGGGAGGATGGTTGATGATGAACTGGATTCAGGTTAACTCTCACAATTAGCATGTAGAAATATAGCTGCTAATGAGATCATTAAGAGCAAAAGGTCTTTGTGACAGGAAATGATAATTTTATGGTAAGATTTCAGGGTGGACTTGGAAGTAGGCATTGTGTGCGAAAACTACTTAAAATAAGTTTATTGGTTATTTATACATAACTGTGGAATTTAGGGAAAAGAGGAGAATGCATTGGAATGGAACAGGGCAGGAGACGAGATAATAACAGATAATAGAAGGGAACACTCCAGAGCCACGACTATGAAAGCCAAGTAAGAACCACAGGCAAATGGAGCTAGGACAAAAAACCAGCAGGAACCTCTCAAGGCCCTCAGTCATCTGTCATGCAAATGTCTCCATGGCTGTTTACAGAAGACCTAACAAATTAAAAATGATGGATGAGGCAAACATAGCACAATGGAATTAAATTTTGGCTCTCTATCATTGCTTTTACCAAAAGAATCGAAGGAGGGAAAATCCTCAAACAAAACAAACCAGCCCAAAACACAAACTATTTACTTTAATGAAACAACACAAAAAAAAAAAAAAAAGAAAAAAGAAAAAGAGAAGCCTTTAACTATATAAAACAAGCTACCTGTCAACACTTGTAAACCTTTAACGGAAAGTCCAAAATAAGAGTGGAAATGATTGAGCAGGCAGTGAGCGTGCTGGAACCAGAATTTAGGATATATTTTAGAATTATCTCATTTTTTCCCTGCACTAACTTTGTCATTACTTACACCTAAGCAGCAAGCATTTTGAACAAGTTGCTTTTTCTGTCCGATTTCTCTGCAGTTTCTAACACCGCAGGATCCTTGCCTGTGGTTGTTGTGATAGTTATGAATCAGTACCAATAATCTTGACTAGTGGGTGCCTTGCTTAGGATTAGGTATGGTATAAATGGCATTTCTGTGATCTGTTTTGGGATTCTGATCATCTGCTTTTTGTTCTGCCCCTTCTAATCTACATTCACTTTCATTTTGATTTAGGCTGTTCTTCATAATTCCCGGTTTCCAGAATAGTGGCAACAGCAGTGAAAGAAAACATGCCGGCCTCTGTTCTAGAGGCATGGAGCAAAGCGTCTTTTGCAAGCCTTTACAAGTCGTGCCTACAGTGCCAATAATGAGTAAGAAATGTAGGATGGGAAATATCTGATTACCATAAATCAGAAACAGATATACAGCTGGTGGATGACAGACTGCACATCTTAAGTAGCAAGAGTTTTCATGCTTTGTACACTTTCAAAATAGATTTTACATGAAATGAAATTAAAGTTATTCTGTGTTTAAATATTTTCCAAATGAGGGAACGAGCGCTTAGTGAAGGTTCATGAATGTTCAGACAGTGGACTGTCTCCACCTTTTTGTTTTTTCAATTGGTTGGTTTTGTGGGGGGTTTCTGGTTGAGGTTGTTTTCTTTTTTTTTTTCTTTTTTCTTTTTTTTTTTTTTAAGAGAAAGGATTACAAGGCAAAGCATGGGGCATGTGAAGCAACGAGCTTCTTTGCATCCTACTCTTCACATGAAAAAAGCAAACTCCACAAACTAGAATGATCACTTCCCAGAGCCACTAGTAATTAAAACAATGTAATTATTGTTTAAGAGCTGATGGTGGCAATTGCACATAATTTCCCTTGCAGATCATCTCATCAACCATAAACTTTAACACAGAGGCAGACAAAGCAGAAATGGATTCGGAGTAGGTAGTTGCTCCGAATGCCCTATAAGCACAATCAATTTCCAGTGTCCTCAGGTCCTACAGTTAACATCTGTTTTTGCAGTTCTGTTGAAAATTCATTAGTGAAACTATTCCTGATGAGAATTCATGGACTCCCATGAATCTTTTATTCCTTTGGGCTCTAGAATCCATCTCATCCACTGTATCTGATCCTGAGATATAGTGAGATGTCCCTGATTTTAATTTCCCAGCTGGTAACTGCCTACACAAAACCTTCACTTTAAAACATAATTCCCTGCAACAGACACCCATCGAAACACAGCAGCCGCCTTTGTTTCAGGGGAGATGCATTTCTTTCGACGTATGCCCTGTCCAGATAAACAGTGAAGTTGCATCTATGTTGGTATAGCAATTTTGATTAACCTTTCAGTAAGGAATGACATTTCTAGGGGGTCACAGTAGTAATCTAGTATAATACATGATAATTCATTTAGTGAATCACAGAATTATGCACTACATAGGAGTACAACATTTTTTAGGGATTATACAGACAGGACCTAAATTCAATCACCTAAATTCAAAAGACCATTCTGGATCTTACATCCAAGTGAATAATAATTTGACTTATTTCTCAAGCAGAAATTTGATGGAGAAGAAGCAGTGTTTAGTCAATATCCCATTTCTGAGCTAGATGGCAGTGTATAGTATTTTCTTTGCCAGTGCTGATTAGCTGGAAGTGTAATAAATATTCTCTTGAGTTAAACATTTTTTCCAACTACATGAATTCTTCAGTTCTGGTCAAGAGTTTTACAAACATTGGGAGTTTTTCTGTCACTGATATAAATACCCAACAACATTTTTAATAGCGAGAATTACAGACAAAAAAATACTTTCTAATGGTATTTTAGGAGTCTAAATGGGATTTACTGGGCAACCGTCTGTCTTTTAATCTGATTTAGAGATCATGACAAGACTCAGTTTTAGCATTTAGTTAGTGAGGAACTATAGGCAGCAGAAGCAATAATTAATGCCCTTCCAGTGTGGTGTTATAGAAAATGGTTGTTACTGAGTTATTCTAGTGGAAAGACCCCTCCTAGGACTGCTTCCCACCATCTGGACAGGAGCGTCTCATAACACAGATAACTGCTTGCGTTTTCCTGTGTAAAAATTCTTGTAATCTTAAACACAAAGGTGTAACAGAACGTTAACCAGAATGTGAAGCTACTAATTCTAGAACTTAAATAAAGTACTTTCTAAAGGTAATTTAATGATTCACTTTGGGGTACAATGAATAATCTATGCTTTAGAGTCATTAAATCAAGAGTGAAAGTCTTTCTAAATTATGTCACATGTATTAGAACCAGTCACAAAATTAAATAAAATGAGGAATGGTTTCATTTTGTTATTTCATACAGGTTCTAATTTTTATTCCCTTGAACATTCACTAAAATGTTAATTGACTTTTATTAAATAAAATTTAAATAAAACTTCCAAACATACTGTAATCATTAATGAAGTAAAAAGTATACACATCACTCAAATGGATTTTTAAAATTTATTTATTTTTAAATATAAAAAGTTTCTTAACACTTCTTCCAGAGTCCCCATAGGAGTAATCAATACTGGGAAGTTTGAATATACATATAACATTATCTAATTATATCACAACTTATGAAATTGAACTAATTATTTTCACACAAATTTGAATTTGTATAACTTGGAAGTATATATACTCAGCAATCCATAATTTGATATCTTTCTAATCTTTATTTTTTCTTTTACAACAATAATTAATTTAAAGAGGTGATTTCAGTGACTGAAACGAAATTATAAAGCACCAGGAAAAAACACAACAGTTCACGGACTATCCCCTTCTTTGAAATCAGTGTATAATAAATGCCTAAAATTATTGCTACTAAAACTGTATAATGAGAATAAGGTTGATCTTTGTCATATAAAATCATAAGCAAATAATTCTTCAAGAAAAAATGACTGTGTATCTAAGATATTCGCCTAAGCAGAATATCTGAGAGTGGCTCTTTGTGTATCTAAACACGATAATTTTGGAGATCGGCTGGGCCATGTGGATGCCGGGCAGCAGAGAGCAGCCCAGTCTGCCTGCTTGGTCTCCTTGAAAATTCTTGCTGTTTTGATTTGGTTAAGATCTGACTCTTCCTGTTGGTCCTTTGTCTGTAAAATACCTGCTAAAAAATTACAGGGGGATGTCCCTGTCTCTTCCTGCCAGTTTCTCATTTCTTCTGCTACCTTGTTGTTACTGGTTTGGCAGCACATCTGTGTTTAAAAGCCGTTTGTTGGGGACTTAGAGGGTCCTTTCTTGAGAGAAGTCAGACCAGAAGAACCTGTACTGACAAGAGAAGATGGGCGAGGGACAGGGTGTAAATACAGGTGTGGGAGAAATCCTTTGCTGTAGCTCCTATGGTAGAGCTGTGAATGACAATTTAAAAGGACATAGCGGTGCTGGCTCCTGCACATTAGTTTTCCTGGGGTAAATCCCAGGTCCACCACAGCTCAGAAGAGAAACTGAAGTGGCAAACCAGGAGAAGGTTGGACTTGCCAGGCTCCATTCCCTGATGGTTTTTCAGGGCCTGTGGGTGAATGGGAAAGTCTAAGCTATATTTAGTAGACTGTAAGTTATCTGATAGTCACAGTGGAAATTGTCCAGGATTTGGAGAATTTGTTGAAGTTACTAAAAAAAAAAAATCCCAAAGGCAGGTATCTGATGCAGGCAGCTGCTTAAAGAATATCAGTGTGTGTTCAAAGACTACCAGTGCTTCTGATTTTCCATTTTTCTCTCCCTACCAACATTTAAAACACCAGTTTTGTTAATTTTTTTCCCTTGGGCTTTCTTTATTTCACCATATATACACAGCATTGCCACCTACTAAGTACAGGCAGTGTTTCAGATGATCACCACTTCCCCTTGGATTTTAATCACTTGCCAAAGCCATTTGAGCCTCATATTCTTCTGTCAAGACAACTCACACTGCTATGTGCTGGATGAAGATATAATGAAAGATCTGTAGCTTTCATACTCTATACTGTGAAAACTGGGGGAGGCTCTCACTTATTTTCAATGTTTAAAATAAAACAAATTTATGCAGCTTTTTTCTGATTAAAATCATAGACCCATGTACAACTCAAGTTGCTGATGAGGGAGATAAATTGTTATCAAGATAGAAATCTCTTTATTTTACTGACTACATTAGTGGAATTGTTCCCTTGATTGTTTTTCCATGCAAAACAAGAATGTTTGTTCATTATATGTCTATTATGTATTCCTCCGACATAATCTTCTCATGTTTCACTTGTTTTCCTGTCTTTGTGAGAGGCAAACATAATTTCTCTTCTATTTTGTTTGCTGAATGTGACAGGGACAGGCATTTAGACAAACTCATACATCAAACAAAGGGTTGGATTCCAGCTTTTCTGAGTTTGAACCTGATACTTTTAAAGAGGAGTGTAAACAGAACTTTGATCAAGTTTTTTGACACCCAGATTGCTGCAGTCTGAAAAGTGCAGAACCTGAGGAGGTTCCTCTAAAGCATGCTAGCCGCAAAAGTTGAACCAATGATCATCTGCTTTCCCATAATACAATTGTCCTTCCTCAGGAAAAAAGGAGAAGAAACAGGAGTTGAAGGCATCTCCCCAACTGCAATTTTATTTGCATGATGGCATCTGACAGCCCCAGATGTGACCTTGAACTGGGTATTAGCAGGCACTGTGGAAAAGAAGCAATACCAATGGTTAAGTATAAACTGGAAAGGGTGGAGCTCTATTGCCAAAACATACAAACAATTTTAAATGCCAGTTTAGATGTCTGTCTCCAGGTGCTGACTGGGAAGAGCATGAGCCTCTCACAAGTACTCTACTGTAAAGAAACTCGAATGACAACAGACATATCAAATCCTGCAGCTAAAAGCAATCAAGGAAGTACGAGAAGAGCATGACACAACGTTTATCAGAATGGTAGGAATTGATGAGTGGTTTGAAGCATGATTTTTGTAGCAATTATCTCGGTGGATGTACATTGATCACACAGGTTCAGGCTGGACAATGGGATGTAATGCTCATCAGGATAGGAGATAAAAAGGACTTGTATGAAAACATCTGCTTTTGGAATAAATGAAACAAAGATCTTATGAATGATATGCAGACATAAGATCCTAAGGAGAAATCTGAGAACAGGAAAATGCTCTCAAGGTGTGGTGTGACAGGGCAGTAATGAGATGACATTCACAGTGATCAAGTTGGGTGGTTTTGGGAAAGAAAATAAAAAGCTCTAAGCTGATAGCAGGACACCCCATATGAGAGATCAGGCAGTAAGACAGAAAGACATGGAGGAAAGAGAAGGGAAGAGATTCACAGAATCATCAGAGTGACCTTATCATTAAGATCATAGATGAGTTTGTGCTCATGGCTGAGGTTACCAAGGATAACACAGAAAGGAAAAAATACCAGAGCCTTGCAACAGCTCTACAGAAACATTGATGAGAATCACCCGGTGTCCTTGTTTGAGCTAGAACAGAACTAATTCTGTTCAGGGATTTTACTCTCCAGCCCATTCTCTTTGATGTGGCTGCACTGCCTGAAGTTAATGGCATATTTCTGCAGACAGTGTCAGCTTCGAGAAGTGGTAACACTCGATGTTGACAGTTACTACCAGGGACTCGTGTGCAGAAAGGCTCTTGCTTACACTTTCTGCCATGCAGACCAAGGTCACTGCTAAATCCTGTGTCCCACGGTGGGGGTGCAGTAAGTTAGAGGCTGCACCTGTGGGGAGGAGCGGACAGGACAGGTGACCCTACACCGACCAACAAGGTGTCCCATCCCATAGACGTCATATTTGGTGTTAAGCTGAGGGATCATAATGGGTCAAGCTCTCTTCTTCAAAGGTCGGTGTCTGAGAAAGAATCTGTCCTTTCTGTCTTTTATCGCAATCCTTGTGTTCCTGAATCCAGTTTCCATCTGCTGCTGAGCCCAGACTGAGACTTTTCCAGTGGCTGCCCTGCAGTATCAGTGGTGACATGATTCCCATCAGGGTGGTTGGGTTTGGTATTGGTATTGTATGTATTTGTGTATATATATAATTTTATTACTATTATTTTCATTAAAGCAGTTTTACTTTTCCAACCCATGAGTCTTTTATTGCCTTTCTCTTCCCCTTTGTGAAGGGAGAGGGGTTGATAGGGAGCATCTGTCCATTTTCTAGCGGCTGGCTCAGGCCTAAACCATGAGACTTGGAGGAGATGCTGATGGATACTATAGAGCTAGAGGACAGCCAAGATAAGATGAAATTATAGAAGAAAAAGGAGGACTAGGTTAAAGACAACACTTGGTTAATAACAAAACCAGAAGTCAAGAAGATAGAAGGCAGCGTGTTGGTTCTAACACTTGGCTGAAATGAACTTATCAATAAAATTATTTTGCAAGGAGTGCGAAGGACAGAATCTAGAATGAAGAGGGAAAGCAAAATTCACCTTTAGACATGTTTAGACACTTAATTATCTAAATCTAAGCGACTTTTTGAGATTTATTTTTGAATCCATGAAAAGAAAGAACCAGCTGCAGAAATTAGTCTGATTTCATTACCTTATACAAGTCTTTTAAGATTGACTCTCCTTCCCACCAATCAAATAGATGACCAGTTGAGGCTTAGATAATTGTCAGATTCATATGTAATATTGAGGAAAAACTCAAATCGGAGGTACTTTGAATAAGTAAGATTACTATTTTTATATGTTTTCACAAAAAAATCCACCCACATGGCACAGAAGTTGGTGTCACGGACAGAATGATCTTTCCTTGAGAAAGTATGATCTGTAAAAGGATTTTTCTTTTAGAGTAAGACTTTTCTAGACCTGGAGGGCAGCTTTATGCCTGGTATATGTGACTGTGACAGTAAATAGCATCTCAGACTCTTATTTAGAGAAATTCCTATTTGGTGAAACTCAGCTTCCTACTGGAAAAAAATCGTTGCAGTGAACCAAAATATATTATGTCAATCTTGCAATGTACTTCCATACAGCTGCAAGTTTAGGCTGGTGTGAATATTCTAGAGGGAGAAAATAAGTTTTACCTGTCACTAGACAAGTACTGAGAAAAGGCTCAAATGTGTGTTTAACATCACCTTTGTTGGTTTTGGATTTGTTTTTTAATAGCAGAGAGCACTAATAAGAAACGTTGCAGATTAGCCAAGGATATTGTTCTTTTAAAATACTTTTTTTTTTTTTAACCAGTTTAATATTCCATGGTCAAATAGTGCTGATCCAAATGATTTCATTATTTGTATGCTGGTCTTGCATGAACAAATACAGTTATGCAATTGATAAATCAGTTCCTTGAGACTGGAATTCTCTAGGAACCCTCTCAAGTACAACTCACATTTAATTTATAGCAACCTGCCACTCCTTATCTAGAAGCAGTGCAATCAACATCTTATTTAATAGACTCATTTAACTCAGATTCTCTCTTTTTCTACTTTTTTACAGTGAAGTCAGCCCTGACAAAAATAGGAATAAACAGACTCTCCTTGCAAACTGTGAATAGCACTTTTTCAGTGATTAGTTTGATCACTCACCTAATAAAGCCAATATGGCTACTATTGTCCTAAGTCTGGAGGTGACCTTTCCGATGCTTTAAATAATAGAGAAATGATTTATGGTGATGCATCCCATGCTATTACACTTTGACATGTATAAATGATGTGCTGAAATTCTATAATGCATCAATTTGCCCATGTTATCTGTAGATATTGCACTTTTACAGAAGAGGAGACCACATTTATATGCTTACCTAATATAAAAGTTATTTAGAAATCAGCTTAATTAAAATTAGCATAAAAATAAATAAATAAATAGCTTGATTTAATTAATTAAATAAATTGAAAATTATACGGATCTGTATAAATAAAGTATTTTACATCTGATTGAGAGTGGTTATTTCAGTTACGTATTTTATTGTGATGGAATTTTAATAATTGTATTAAAATTTGGATCTTAAATTACTCAGCTATTTACATAAACAAAAGTATATTTAATATAAACAAAATATGGACAATCAGTTTTGAATGCTTCTTACGTCGCCTTTTTTTTCAAGTGAGGTAATATTGGTTTTCCTCTTTCTTTTTTCCCCTTCTTCTTTCCTTCCCCCATTAAGTCCAAAATACAAGATATGCTCCAGAATCACAGAACCACCGAACGGTTGAGGTTGGAAGGGATCTCCGTAAGCTCAAGCAGGGCCAACTAGGGTTGGTTGTCCAGCACCATATCTAGATGGCTTTTGAATATCCCCAAAGATGAAGACTGCACAACCTTCCTGATCAACCTGCACCTGTGCTGTCGCTCTCACAATAAAAAAGTGCTTTCTGATGTTTCAGTGTGTATATCATGTGAGTGCTTGTTCATGAATTTATATGGCCGTTAGTGAGTGCAAACAACACTTACATTTTCTGTGTAACTCCATTTCCCTGCACGTCTCTGCAGAGTTTCAGTGGTTGATTCAGTGACGTGAAGTAAAATCTGGTGACCTTTGGAAGAAATTTCTGGCCAGACTTCCATAAATTCAAGGCTTGATTTTACTCTCTATGATGATATTAATCCATAGCATTAGGCTAATATAACTTAATCTCTATTTCAGTGTAATGTGGTGAAAGGTAGGACATTAATAGTGGAAGGAGTGGCTTTCCTCAGGGATCAGTACTGGGACCAGTGCTGTTCGGTACATGATTTTACTCTCTATGATGATATTAATCCATAGCATTAGGCTAATATAACTTAATCTCTATTTCAGTGTAAAGTGGTGAAAGGTAGGACATTAATAGTGGAAGGAGTGGCTTTCCTCAGGGATCAGTACTGGGACCAGTGCTGTTCAGTACATTTGTCAGTGACATGGATAGTGGGATCAAGTGCACCATCAGCAAGCCTGCATACGACACCAAGCCGTGTAGTGCTGTCGACATGCTGGAGGGAAGGGATGCCATCCAGAGGGACCTTAGGTTGGAGATTAGGGAAAATTTCTTCCCTGAAAGGGTTGTGAAGAATTGGAACACTTTTCCCAGGTAGGCGGTGGAGTCCCCATCCCTAGAAGTGTTCAAAAGACATGTAGATGTGGTGCTGAGAGACTTGGATTAGGGACCTTAGCAGTGCAGGGAGAATGGTTGGGCTCAATAATTTTAAAGGCCTCTTCTAACCAGATGATTCTGTGATTCTGTGATTGTGTGAATAGTGGCTTCATACAGAGGGACTGTGAGAAACTTTGCAGACTGGTCCACAGAAACCCTGTGAAGTTATACAGAAAGGCCCTGCCTAGAGATTTACCTGTTATGCAAAGCTGTGTCTGACCTGATCCAATGCTGGTCAAAATCCCACGGGAGCATACTATTGATCTAGGTGCCCAGCACTTCTGCAAAACCATAGGATCTTTCCTACTTGCCGTTATGACAAACTCCTCTCCTGATAGTCATTCCGAGTCTTGACAGGGACCTTTGGCAGGCTTTGTATGCTGTCTGGTTGGTTGAGAAATTCATCATCCCTATATTAGAAAAGTGTCCTGAAAATACTATTTTTTACTTTTATTTAATTAATAGACTGCTGTGTTTTTTCATCACTTTTTCAAACAATCTGGCATGGTTAAGAGTGGGGGCACTGTTAAACAAAGAACTTCTTATTCTACTGAACGTGTTAATTAATAATCTTTGATGAACAGGGGTCCAGTAAAGCCTAAATTTTCACTTGTTTCTCAATTAGCGATAGTATATTTGGCGAGGCATATAATAATTATGAGTGTTTCAGAATACTAAACTCTGAAAATAGGCAAATCCATTTTTCTTATGTTGTTCCAGTAATTTTTTAGCTGTTGTATTTTCCTAGGTGAATTGTAGTTTATTGTGAAGCCTGCATGATGTATGGACATGCAAAGTAAAATGCACTGCATAATAAGATGCAAAAATACTCAATGGATTTTTGACTACGATGCTATTAAATCAAGAAAAAGTAATATATCTAAATAATTTAAATCTCATACTAATTGCATCTCTTTAAAAACATCCATGCTTGGGAGTTAGTCCATAGATTACTTCTGTTGTCATAAAATCTGGACCTTTAAAACAGAAGAATTCAAGTTAAAAGAGATTTGAGGTGGAAGCCAGGGGTATCGAAATTAACCTGGGCAGTTTATGAAAAGACTGAAAGAGTAAATTGTCCTTTATGTATCTGTTCACACATGTAACCCACAGTGTTGCTGAATCAAAGTTTTATAATTTAAAAAAATTATTATTATTATTAATCAGACAATCTGGGGAATATAGATGTACAGAAACCATATATATTACCGAGAGGAATGTGCATAGAACAGCATAGCTGGGTTTCATTGCAGGAATTTTTAAAAATCTTGCTATAAAGACTTTCATATGTTCTTTAGCAGAAAGAATGTCCCTGTTATTTCCTCAAGTTGTTCTTTTTCTGCGACTCACAAAACTTAGCTCCAATTTTGCTGTGAAAAGAATCACCAAAGGTGACCACTTTCCTCTCGCTTCCTGCAGTGTCCCCGTGTGTTAGTGAGCTGAACAGCCCTCTTGTTACCTCATGGTGTTGGAATTCATGAACCCATGAACTGTTTGCCTGTCTGCTTCTTTAATGGGGGGGTGACAAGATTCCCCGGGATGCCTTCAGCAGGCACAGGACAGTTGCAACTGTAAGAAGACAAAGATTAAAATTACAAAGACCTTCAGAGGGTGAGGAAAAACATCTTCCTTGCTGTAAAATTGGTTTGATGCATCATTCGCTTTTTTGTAATTATCTTTCCTCTGTTACTGCTGTGTAGTATCTTCTGTATTTGGTGCCTGGAGGTGTTTTCAGGACAAAGCAGCTGTTATATATGGGTTGTGGGAAGTATTTCCTCCCACTATAGCATGGCAGAGACCTTGCAACCTTTGCCACACAGGGTGTGGGTTGCTTGCTAAGTTCATCAAGGCATAACAATTCATCAGTCTCCTAATACTGTATTTCAAGAGCCAGTCTGTGCTGAAAGTCTTCATATAACACAGTTTGAAGAAATCCTTTCTTCCTTATCAATTACCAATTTATATACAACCTGATTTCTTAACTTTTATACACTCACAACTTTTGTAGTTTTTATCCACCCTTATATGACAGGTCACAAAAAAAAAATCAAAGTTTCAATATCTTGCAGAATGAGTTCTACATTACAGTGATGTACTTTCAGAAGGCTTATTTACAGACATGATGGGGTTCTTTTCCCCATCAGTGATACTATTTTATCTCTGAAATACTGAATTAGCTGTATTACATGGACTATTACTCTATTTGATTTTTATTTCTGTTCTTCAGAAGAAGGGGGATTTTAAAGGGATGTTAATACAAAAAGAAAGAGAAGTCCTGCTTCAGAATCCATTTGATAGTTACACGAGAGCCTGTATACACAGCTCTGACAGTACAGTCATTTGTTGTAAAAGTGGAAGAAAACCATTCATTCAAACATTGCAGTGTACAGCATCAAATCACCGCAGTTTTAAATTACATTTAGGAATGGATATGCTACAGATTGAATAGGGTTTCCAAAAGGGCTTTCTTCATTATAAAGACACCTCCCTCCCCCCTTCTCCACCCCGCCCTCCCCCC
>NW_010430679.1:0-22373 GCF_000710305.1 Buceros rhinoceros silvestris
TGTAAATATTCACTACTCACTACTTCGTGTTTTTTCATTCCCCTCCCCACCCCTTTTCCCTTTCCCTTTTGGTTTGTAATCATATACATATAGAATATAGTTGTGTGGCTTTATTGTATATTAAAGTTTGTTTCAGCTATCCGAGCACACCGAGGTGTGAATTTCTTCCTTTCCCTATTAAATCCCTTCCTATCAGGACAGAGGGATTCCGTTAAGGTAAATCGAGGAGTGGGTACCTCAGTCCCTCGACCCTTAACACAGTGGAACCAGGAAAGACTTGCTCTTATTCTGTAGCCCTTTAAAAAGCTAATTTGTGGAGTGAGCTCAGGTGACAACAATATTTCTTTCAGACCTTGTATTACCTTATTAAAAATAAGAAGTACACTTTGGTCTGAAGGATAGAGAAGGTTTCCAGGCACGTGGAGGAAACAACTGAAATGGAACAGTGGGCTTTTAAATCACGTTGTGCTTGAGCAGGATTATAATGCCCTCAAGGCTGTGCCCCGAATCCCTTCTTCAAATACTTCAGTCTAATCAGCTTTTTAGGCCTTTCAGCTCCATGCCAATGGCAATAATGCCAATGCTGTCCCCATGAGTCAAATCACCTCCAAACAACACATAACAGTATTGTCATCACACCACTCCAGTAACACTATGCAACAATAAGGAAGTCAGGTTTATTTATCTCGCATTGGAAGGGAGTCTGTCAGCATTCTCCTGTTAGCAGCAGGGTTACCAAAGCCACAGGGTGAAAAAAATAAATGGGAAATAAGCTCTTCACATTGCCAAAGACCAACACCCCTGTCATAGGAGATCCTGATGTTTCCCGATACAGTCGTATTACCAGCATATTACCATGTGGCAATACAACACTCTGGAACCTACTGTTCCTGCTGTGTGAGTGCTCAGGAAACAAAGAGAAACTTTATCCTGAAGACCTCAGTACAGAGATAATCTAGAAAAATTCTTTGTGATTGCTTCCTGAGATACAGTAATTAATTGATTATGTTAACACTTCCAGTTACTCCAGAGCAATGTTAAACGGTTTAATGGACATCATGGTGCTATAAACTGAGCTGGTAGACTTCTCCCTGGAGTATTCACAGGTAGCTAAGAGGTGAAGAGATAAGAAACTGGTTTCTCAGCTATAACTGGGAAAAATTCTTGTCTTAAAACTTCACTGTCAGCCTACCCAGTTGGATGCAGGTCTTGTTTAGAAAACATCTGAAAAATCAGTGACTTCTGGTGCTGCCTAGCTGAGAGTGGTGACCAGCATCCTGCACTCTTCTTCTAGGCTGATAGGAGTGCAGTATCTCCACTGATAGCCTACACTTGCAGGCCATAGGCAGAAATGCTTCATGTGGCTAATTACCAGCTCTAAGTTGGCAACCAGCTACTGAAATGGAGTAAAGATCAGCAGCCCGAACCTTGTCTCAGCTGTCACTGGGACTTTAGCCATGAACAATTCAGCTGCCAACAGCCATGAATGATTCCATATGTACAGTAAATTTAGCGTGTCAAAGGCTCTGTCACACTTTAAAAGAAGTGTATTACTGGCATTGGAGGCAAGAATGGCCCACCTGGGCCGTCCACAATAATGCCATGGGTACTCTGATAATTATCACGGGCATTGGCAATTCAATGTGAGAAGGTAGCCCCCCTTATATGTGTATGCCAGAGTAGTTTGGACTACAGAGATCCATCTTTGTCTCTTGGGAGAATATTTGTCTGAGACTATGAGGACAGTCTTATCGCAGCTTGTTAGTTATGGATAAGAAGCTGACATGTTAACAGGCATGTTCTGACCAAGACTGAAATAGAGCTCAGCCTCACAAGCTGTAGAATTACACACTCATATAGTCAAATACAGATTGAAACTCCATTTCGAAGTGAGAAAGAGCACAGAACTTCCTCAATACTGTAGCAATATTAGCCTTTTTGGGATAAGTTGGCAGCCTAGGATCAAGTCCCCCTTCTGCAGAAAGCATGGGTCTTCAGCATTAGACTTTGCTGGGATGGTTTATTTTACTTACACAAAACAGCTTTCAAGAGATTTGGGGTTGTTTTGATACAGAATAAGAACATTTTTTAAATGTGGAAGAGCTCTGCAGAATGAAAGAACAACTCTCAGCCACCTCTACTCCTGCAATTCAGGTCGACAACTTGTTCACCAGAGCAGTGCCACAACAATGAAAAGTACTGGAAAATAGAAAGTTGTAAGTGACCCACTCTGAAGAGTCCCTGACAGTTTGAGTTGAATCTCAGTACAATATCTTTATCACATTACCATCTTTCCTCTCTGAAACTGTCACTGTCACTATAGTAACTGCCATATTAAAAAACATTCCCCTGCTAATCCTGAAATACGAACATATACCTAAAATAGCCATGCTTACTGTACCAGTAATATCACCCAAGGGTTTTGCAGTACTTTCAGAGAGATCATAAACATAACAGTTATAATGAAGAAAAAGATTTTTTTTGATAGAATGAGTCTGCTAGCCATCGTACATGGAGTTACGTGGCTTCATCTCCTTAATGAATTAAGATGTTGATACAGAGGAAATGATGGAAGAGAGGAAAAAGACAGAAATTACTTTAAAAATGGCTAGATTGTGAAAGACAGGGTACAAATTCTTTTCCGCTTTACAGCAAATTCTTTTCCACTTTGTTACAAGAGCAAGTTGTACATACAATTTCTTTTCATACTGCTGGAGGATAACACAACTGCATTGCCATGAGCAGGCACAACTCACCATGTCCTGCTTGCCATTGTTCTCCATGCTGAATTGCTCCTGGATTCTGAAAATCACTATGAAGTACTGTGAAAAATTCCATGTCATGTAGCGAGCGCCAAGGGATAAGGCAGATCCCTGCTGTACAATATATAAGGATCAGCATAAATTAGGGCTAGCACATGATCTGTCCTTCTGTGTGCAAAGAAGGATTTTCTCCCAGAGTAATTAGGCTTTACGTGCAAAGAGCTTTTTTTTTTTTACATTACTCGTTTATAGATTCCTGATCAGATACTAATTGCTTTACCATCTTCCTTAACCTAAATTTTGTTGCTGCTGTCTAGGATTTTTAGCATGGTAGTGGGCACAAAGAAATGTGTCTCAAATCCATAATTTTTGTTAATCATTTCATTACAAGTTGTGATATAGTAATTACAGTCAGTTCTCCTTGTTCAGAATAGAAACAAAAATGGCTAAAACCTTGATATATGAAGTATCAAGATCTGTTTTAACTGTCACTGACCTTCCTTTTTTTGACTTATATGCCTATAAAAAGCATCCTGCAGGCAATGCCGGACATGAAATAACAATTTTTAGCAATTTAAAAAAGATATATGCAGACACAGAACCAACTTTCCACATTGTTCCTCCAGCAACTTCTAAACTACAGGTTGAGGCAAGGGAGTGGGCTGACGCCCAGTCTGTGAGGGTGAAATGGAAGTTGCTCATTAGCCACCCACTCAGCTGAGAAGGCCAAACAAAAGGAAACACCTGTGGTGGCTTTACAGTCAACATAAATGGATTGAAATGGAAATGGACTGAAGTCACTTAGTTGATTGAATTCAGGAAATATTTATTACATGACAATGGCCTTCAGACTATAACTGTATTGAAAATGAGCCTGAGTGAGCAAACTACTCTTTGGATCCCAGCTGGATACACAGAGATACACTGCAGACCTTCTGTGCAGCTAGGAGTCCTCGCAACATGTCATACAAGCCTTCGTGCTGCCTGGCCTGAGCTGTTTGGTGCTTCCTGCCTGTTGAGTTACAGAAAGCCCTGTTTCTTCTTCTGGCTTATCCAGAGAACAGTGGGAAGGCTGCCTGTCAGATCATCTGTGGTATTGTGGTCTTTGCTATGGATTGGTTGGTTTACTAGTCCAAGTGAATCCCCAGTCCAAGTTTTAGCCCAATCTCCAGCTGTTCCAGTTGGAAGGCCCCCTGGAATGTCAAGCAACAAGGTTTTGTGTGTGGATAGAGAGGACATGAGCACTATCCCTACCTGCGATGTCCTTAGTGATTTTAGGCCCCTCCTATTTTCTGTATATGATCTGTCCCGGTACCTGCACATATCTGTGGTCCAGGCTGAATCTGCTTGCACAGAGGTCAGCTATAGAACTTCTACTGACCTGAACAGTAATGGGAACGAAGATTTCAGCAAGTGCCATAAGAAGAATTAAACTTTGCATCCTGAACACAGAGGGCTGCTGACAGTAAGGAGAAATGAAAATATGAAGTGATCTTTGAAATGAAACAGAAATCCAATTTTTTTTGCGGAATTCACTCTCATTTTCAGATCTCTGCTCACTAAGGAGATAAAACTGACCAAGAAAAAAAGTACAGTCTTATGCTTCTGTTATGGACAATGAAACCCAGAAAACAGAAATAAGATTTTGTCAGAGATAAGATTTCTGAGAAGCAGCAATAAGATTTTGTCAGAATTATGAGAACAAAAGGAGGAGAGAAGCTTCCAAAATTTGGTGCGTTAGTTCAAGAACAGAACCTTAAGAGGACCTTGTCCATCTGCTTCAAACTAAAATAAAAATCTGTCCCTTCCCCAGAAAGAGTTCTGAAATGTATTCAATATTTTTACTGAATAATTTATTGCATACCATATCACCAGCACATACACTTAATTAAAAGTACTAAAATGTCAGAACTCTATCAAGAAACTGGGAGATGTTGGCCTGTGTCCCAATTAGTTCTTTTATTAGCTACTCTTGTAGAATAATTTTTAATTAACTGGGGATGGATTTGATCAGGAACAGATCTAAAAGCGCAGGTTATAAACAGTATATTGTTGCAGGGCAGGATATCAGGTTATGCCCCAATAGAATTAGCTGTGTTAGACTAAGACACTCTTATAACCTCATTTGTGTTAGAGAGAATTCCGTTTCTTATGTGGAATTTTTAAATGGTTGTTTTTTCTATGACAGAAGGACGCATTTTTAAGGATTTTAGGTTTATTATATACTTGGAGGTTTGCAAGGGAAGAATAATGACATGGAATAAAGACTGTGTTGGTTTGCCTGAAAACTTTACAGATATGCATGTTGCGCAGAAGGCCTCAAAAAATTTTGACGTAGTGGAAAAATTCTCCCGCCTTTAAAAAGACATTCATTCTCTCCATATCGGCTGCAAATCCCCACTGGCATGGCGTGGCTTGTCACAGGCCCAGTTCTGTAAGATGCCGATAATGCGGAGGGGATGATAAGCACCCTTTACCCTGCAGGACTGCTGTGAGGGGCAGGTGTTTCTGACTTCAGTGGAGCACTCCTGCACTTCAGGAGCGGCATCCTCACCTCTGCTTACTTTATGTTCTACTAAAATGTATCCTAAACTCCAGGAGTCAATCTGACATATGTCAGCACAATAGGCATGTACAGCCTTCTCTTATTTTATATCAAGACCTTACCCCAAAAGAACTGAGAAAACACTTAAAATTAGACAGAAGTTTAATTGTTTTGCTGTCTCAGGGGCCAAATTATCTTCGATTTTACTAAATTTTTTTTCTTTAACTGTGAACCACGTTCCATAAATCCAGCCTGGGATCTGAAGTCTTATTAGGTTTCTCTCACAGAATGAAGGAAACTCGTGATTCTGCAGCTGAATTTCTAATTACCAATTACACTAGTGATCCATGGGCTAGGACATGACCCTCCCTGTGGCAGATATATTCTGGTTCTCCAGTGCTTACAGTTTTGAAAAGAGAATGGGTCTACTGAGAAAATTTGTTCTATCTTTTTCTGCATTAGCCGTGGTTTTACTGACCACTTTAAATAAGATTACAACATTTAAACTGAGTAAACACTGTACTCATTCTGTCAAACTTCAGTGATCTACCATGCTTTGAAAATACCTTTGAAACCTCTTTCAGTTTATTTAAAAACTTTTCCTTTCCAGAATATTCCTTGGAGATTTACCATATCTTTGACAGCTTGGAGAAAGACCCATCAGAGTTTCTGGTAATGTATATTGAGAACAAATCCATATAAATCCTTCCCTTCTTCCATGTCTGAGATTGAGTTTAACGTAATAATTAATATCATTACAGAAAAGTCTGCTTTTCACTTGACTTAGATGATTTAATAATTTATGGTTGTGTTAAGGAAGACAGTTTCTTCACAGGAGATAGATCCAATCCTTAAAAAAATCAGTAGGGTAACTAAAACACCACCTTTGCTTCTTGAAATCAGAATCATTCTATTTTTGGAAGACCATGTCAGTAATAAAGTCTAATTTGAGGCCAGATACATTCAGATTTACTTTGTCCTCCTTTTGGTGTAAGATTTATAAGGCTTTGGCAGAGTTATGCGTCTGAGTCAGCTTCAGCATAAATGGGTATTGTTCTACCTACGTAATACAGCCTAGTAGTTTCCAATCTTATAAAGCCCCAAAGGAATAATCAAATCACGCCATTATAATGCCACGTGCAGATTTCAAACTAATCCTTATCTTCTCCATGAGTGAAATGGAATAAAATACCTGCTTTACCGAACTTGGTCTAATAGATTCTCTTTACTGAGGGAAGCTAATGCTAACGTTCATTTCCATGGAAACAGAGCTTGCAGAGGCATCTTACACGCAGTGTTTTGGGTTAAGTGGAGCAGAGTTTGGGTCCCACTTTCCACAAAATCTAAACTGATTACGTACTGCAAATATGCAGTGCCAATCTCTGTGTTATGACAGTCGTCTTCCTTTGGGAGCTCGGTACCTCCCCGCACCCTGCTCCACAAGAAGTACTCCCACTGACTCCCACCTCCACGCTTCCCGCAGGCTCTGCCCCACCCATGCTCTCTGCGGAGCACCAGCTGCCAGCTTCTGCTTGCCTGTTTATCAATGAATTTATTTTTAGTGGGTTTGAAATTCAGGGATGCTGAACGGCGTGCTGTCCTTTGTGTAGTGCCTCTGCACTGGCTGGGCTAACAGGAGAGGGAGAATGCAAAGGCAGGGTAGTGTTTCAACCTTTTTAGCTGCAATTCGGCATTGCAAGCCAGACCGCAGAGCTCAGCTATACATGTTACATTTCAGCACAATAGTTTTAGTCTCTTTTAGGACAGACAAGGAATGTCTGTCCTCTGTTCGATGCAGTTTATATTTTGCAAGTGCTGTAATCTCATCTGAATTCCAAAGTTTTTCCAGGTGCAAAGAGCTTGAATATGTGAAACCATCCCTGCAGGCAGCTGCTTAGGAATCTCCTTTTTGTTGCCATAGTGCTTACTTTGAAAGAAGAGAAAAATAATGGAATTCTGGTATCTTAGTGTGTCTGAGTTAGCCAATAAGGACCTTGTGAAAATCCTGTTACTCTTCAAATAGAAAACAGATTACATTCTTTACCTTCAAAAAAAAAGCAGGGTATCTTTCCTGAGTTTCTTTCTCTTTTGTCTGTCTGATTTAATTTATTTTAATTCCTTCAGGCTTTGCTGTTCATTTCTCATTCTGGTTGAGTGCATTATTAGTGAGTTCAATTTTCATTTATTATTCTTTATTTGCATTATCTTAACACATAAGGACGAACATTCCTTTGTCTGAAGAGCTATATAAATCACCAAACAAAGCAAAACAAAAAAAAAAAGCATGAGATAGAAGCAGAAGACAAGAGACAGCAGACTAATCCAGACAAGCAGAGCAATCCTAAGAAATGCTGCAACCGTATTTGTCAGCATGATGGGCAGGGGTCTTAGAGCACCATCAGCCTAAACACTTAACGTTCTTGTTAGACAGCATCGTAAAGGAGACTTTGACAGGCAACTTCACAGGAAAGACCTGCGTGACAGATTCACATTGGCAAAATTTTGAAATGGATTTTCATTTGCAAAGGACCAGCATCACGCCTTTACACAATCTCTATCTCAAAGGAGGTCTTCAAGTAAAGTGAGTGTGGGAAAAGGAGGAAGGCTGAACTACAGATAGCTTCATTAGGTGATGGAGTAGGATCTTTTCTTCTCGGTGGTAACAAGCTGTATAACGTACACATGCATGATTGCATACATGTACAAAGAACATCGCATACATATACATATGCAGGCAAATATAGTCCAGGGAATATGTTATTACCTAGAATATTCTGGATGGTTCAACTCTTAATCTTTCTTCAATACTCAGTACTATAAGAAATCCAGATTCATATGAAAATGCCATCAGCACTTTTTCCCAAACTGTATGACACTTCACAAAGGCAAATATTTGTAGGCTGAAAGTGAACACAGTCTATTTTCTCTGCAGTGATTTGTTGGAGGGGAGAGCTTCCCATTTCAGAGGTCTCAGGCACTCAGTGCTGCAGAATACTAAGCACAGCTTCACCCATGCATTGTTTCCATGGGGTATCGTACAGAGAGGAAAGGGCAGAGACTGACAGAAGAAATATGTTTATGAATGTCAAGGACAATTTATATTCTGTCTTTACAAGCAAACCTAAGGAAAAAATATGTCAACTATACCTCAGCATGAGAAACTGCACTGTAGTTAGTCCCTTGGCTTAATGTATCAGAAAAATATATGCATCTCAAGCTGATCCTGCCATGATCCCTCCATCTGTGACACATCATTTATTCCAGTAGTGAATAAGCTGCATTCATTAACATGATATTCTCCCAGGTTCACCATAAATGAGTGTTACAGGTATGAACCTAGGGCCATGTCTGAATTTAAATCTGGATTGTCAGTATACTATTCTACCTTTCAAAAAAATAGCACTTGACACGGGCATTTTTCAGATTGCCGGGCTGACACAAATCCATATAGGCTATACAAGTTTGAGTTTTCCTTAGGGTTATGTTTTAATCAACACGCATTTATTATTTCTCATCCTTACTACATCCAACTGTTTTAATAAATTTGTATTTATATTTCTTACTTGCATTGCAAGAGGTCCCACCTCCTGAAGGGGGCTTCTGTAATAGCAGGCAATGTACTAAACCTGAGCTAAGACACAGGTGCTGCTTCAAATAACTGTACAAGTTTTTAACTTCCTTCCTGAAGAAAAATTGTATCCTATCCTGCTAATACTGATGACTTGCATCTGTGTCCCACAAAGCTGCCTTTAACACTTGATCTACGATAGCCCCAGTAACCAATCTCTTTTAATAGGATTTTGCTATGCATCCTTCTCTGCTTTGCCCTGGGGAATGTTCATTTCGCGTTGTATACAAGCAGTTCGAGTGGCTGGCGCATCTACAAAGGATGTCAAATCAAGATCTGGAGCAAACCGAAGGCTGATTTTGGCAGGGATATAGTGCTTGGAGAAGTCCCAGCACCACCATGGGTCATAGCCCTCCTCCCAGCACACATCCGGTTGAAGGTCTCCTCTCTGCTGAGCATGGGAGGCTGAGCATGGGAGACACATGAGGCCAGTGAGGAATATGTCCTTGGGCACATCCAGCCTGGTGTTTTGGTGCATGTGTCCACCCAGAGGACTCTGCACCTGTGCTGGGATGCTGGACTCACTGCACCAAGACGAGGAGCAATCTGTACGTTGACAAAACTCTGTTCTCTTCGCCTGCCTAACCCTACCATTCTCATCACAACGTTGCACATCAACCTCTTTTTCTCCCCTGCCCTTCTCTACCCAGCACACCACTTTTTTCTTTCCCTTTAGTTGTTACCCTGCTGTGTAATCCACTTGAAAGAAAGTGCTTAAAGAGAGCTAAATGATGTTCAAGCATTACCTTGTTGATTTTCACATTACATTCTTTCTTTACACCTATTTAACTTTCAAGGCTCTTCAAGACAAATCCTATGTGTTCTTCTGCATCCAAACGCTCCCACAACAGTCCTGAGACACAGACGCACCAAATGTAACCGATAAATAAATAACAGCATTTGTGAAGGCCTGCAAACAGCTACAGCTCTAGATTTTGTACAAAGATATTTCACTGATGATTACCAGACTATGTGTATGTCACTCTAGAAATCTTCTCAGGTCCATGAAAGCCTTTGGCTGATCACTGCTTCCAATTTTCCAAGTTCCATCTTTGGATATTTAACACAACTGCTTGTTCTGGCTTTGAATTACTCTAACATTATAAATACTTCTACTTAGAATCTTGAAGAAACTGCATCCATGATGATGAATGATGGTTTGCAAGGTTCTCGAGAGGTTTGAACAACTTTGTTGTTGTTTTATCCTATTTCATACTGAATTATGCAAAAGATTTTTTTTTAAACAGAGCTAAATAGAAAGCACCAATGTGTTTGAGAAGAGCTGGCAAATGATAATTGAGAACTAATGCTTTCACATAGTTTGGATCCCGTAAAATAAAGGGTATGCCTGATCATTTAGAATACAGAAAATTTATTCTAATTTTCATAAACAGTCAGAAATAATATTTACCCTGTTGTACTGTTTTTCATGCAAGGAAAAAATATGGGCTGTGGAATAAAAGGAATTATGCTGATAGAGGAAGGAAAAGGCTGCAATTAATATGCTATTCTCAAAATCTTCTGTCTTTGCTGGATGTATCTCAGGTTTGTAATGACGTACTGGAACATCCATCACATATGCCAAAAATCAAAGAACTTGAGCTTGACACTGCTCTTAAACCAGGCTGGTGTACCAAACTCCAGGGATGGGCTGGAAACTGGCTGCCACTTTCAGCTGGTGATGATGGCATGCTTTGAAATTGGGATGCAAACTAAATCATATGAGTGCTGATACCTTTCCAGAGTCTTCCTTTTCTTTGCTCACATACCCAGAAAGGCAGGCAATCTTCTTCATAATTCCCCAAGGAAAGAGTTGCAGAGCACTTTAACCCACTACAACACACGAACTCTGAGCTCTGTTCCCAGACAGCTTGGGCACACACATGTAACTGCAGCATCAGCAGCAGGAGTGCTGAACAGGTAGTGTTGAACTATTACTCCTCTCCCCCTTACCATAAGAAAGGGGGTGATTACGAGACAAATGAAAGATTTTATTTCAAAGGTTTTCTCCAGAAAACATCCTGCATGCTGTCTGTAGAAGACATTTCATCTTTCATAAACTAGGGACTTTGCAGACCTTAAAGTCTCTAAGGGAAGCTCTGGTCTCTAGAGTGGCTAGGGCTTGAATTTTAAACCATGAACACTCTTCTGAAAAAGACTTCTCCTCCTTATTGCTTTTACCACTCTCAACCAGTTAGCCCAAAGTCTGTTATCCAAATAGAGTGCCTGTAAGAAGTTATATTCAAGCATGATTTGCTGCATTCAATGAAGTTTACTTTATTATATTTACTACAATTAAACTGAAACCTTCATAAAATGTCCTTTCTATTTTCCTTTCAGCATTCCTACTGTCTCCTTAGCCTGTTCCATTAAGTCAATTTCTCAAAAAGGAAAAAATATCCTCCAGAATGACTTGCAAACCAAACAATTATTGCATAACATGTAGACTACGGTAATGTGTAGGGATCCCAACTAAATATGTCATTACTCAGTTTGCTGAAAGATTTGGTAACTGTGTAGTGCGAACCCGTCCCTGCTCAAAGCAGTGTACAGTCCATATTAGCAAAATCGTTAAAAACTTTCTTACATTTCAAGGTTTTCTAATTTGAGTTGACACAAAGATGAGGGGAACTGACCACAGTGAAAAGATCAGCTGTAGTGGAAAAAGAACAAAGAAGAGTCATGATTCATTCTTGCTTTAAAACATTAGAAAGCTGCTGGCGTTTTAAAAGCATCGCTGAATAAAGTGCCGGGCCAGAATACAGCACTGCGTTGAAAGGAAACATACTTTTTAGGATTCCTAAATCTAACTTTTTTGGAGAGTGAAATACACATTTGTAGTGACTCATATCCTTCCTCCTCCTCCTCCTCCTCCTCCTCCTCCTCCTCCTCCTCCTCCTCCTCCTCCTCCTCCTCCTCCTCCTCCTCCTCCTCCTCCTCCTCCTCCTCGTGCTGATTGAGGGAATGCACAGGACTAGGAAAATGGCTGGGCTCTATTTCATACAGAGGTTTGAGTTGCATTAGCTGTAACTGGGGAAAAGAGTTTGTACCCACAATCAGTGTGCTTGTATAAGTAGAGAATATTCTGAAACAGGAAGGGAATAGACTTTAGTCCTAAAACCATTTTCATACCAACATTTCTGTGTTTAAACCAGGAATTTTACAAAGGTAGTTATTTCAGTACACACACACAAAACCCCTGAAATGCAAAGGTATTGTTTGTCTCATGACTGTTTTGTTAAATGCTAAGACAAAACTCTGACACATGTATAATTCAGACAGCAGCAGAAAAGGTCTTTAATTGCTTGGGCTCCTATGGAAAATACTCTACCAAAGGCATACTTGTTCCATCCTGCCCTTTTCGCTAAACTGAAACTAATTGCATCTTGAGCCTTAATCGTCCTTCAGAGATAGTAACATAGGACTAAATTCTGCTCTGAGCTATAGCTGTATTAATCTGGAGTAAGGCCTTTGAAGCGGGATTCATTTTTATGCAACATACTTTTGAGTATATTCTCTGTTCACAGGTTTTATTTGGAAATCCCACTTTTATCAGCTTAGAGCATCACGCTAACAATTAAAATACTGAGTAATAATAATACTACCTGGCAGCAGAAAAACATCCTGCTCTCTAAGGACCTGACTGTTCTTCAGAAAGGTAAATGATTGCCAACTCATAGAAGGAGACTGCAATGCACAGGACTCGTGAATTAATGAATAGAAAGCACCTTTTGTGCATAAAAGCATCACAAAATGTCCCTGGGGCACAACAGTCCCTCTCCCATGGGGCTAGGGGAGGGCAGTGGGGTTGTTCTGATGATGGTCAGTGGTTTTTCTGCCTCTACCTTTCCCAAGCACAACACGGGAACTGCTGGCACCTACTTCTGCCTCAAGCTATGAGGCACATGTGCAGCCACGCCAGCCCTTTGGGGGAAGTAGCTGAGGGTGGTGGTGGTTGTGTCTGGCAGTGA
Organism: Buceros rhinoceros silvestris; assembly: GCF_000710305.1. Taxonomy (NCBI): domain Eukaryota; kingdom Metazoa; phylum Chordata; class Aves; order Bucerotiformes; family Bucerotidae; genus Buceros; species Buceros rhinoceros. The sequence continues at coordinate 12,907 of NW_010430679.1, forward strand.
CATGGGGAGGTGTGAAGGCAGCATGTGCCTGCACATCCAGGCCCTGGAGATCTGTGTCACCTGCCTGGGCACAAGGCTGGGCAGCACTGCCACCCGTGCCGGCATTCACCCTTCCAAAAACACCTGTCCTACGCACATGCTGCACCAGGAACCCTGGGTTTTTGGTTTCACTCCTGCTTTTTGAGGCTGGTTTGAGAGAACGCTGAGGCAGTGTAACATGCTGCCAAGTGAGGTGGAATGCAGCATGTGCCTGCACATCCATGCCCTGGAGATCTGTTTCACCTGCCTGGGCACAAGGCTGGGCAGCGCTGCCACCCGTGCCTGCATTCACCCTTCCAAAAACACCTGTCCTACGCACATGCTGCACCAGGAACCCTGGGTTTTTGGTTTCACTCCTGCTTTTTGAGGCTGGTTTGAGAGAACGCTGAGGCAGTGTAACATGCTGCCAAGTGAGGTGGCTTATCAGTATCACCGGGGGAGTTCAAACGCTGGCTGATAAAAGCCTACAGGGATTAATGTAGTGCAAGATTGTGCTTGAAGGAGCTGGTATGGGTAAAAATGTATTTTTGTCTCCTCCTGCCCCCTGCCCCAGCCTTTCATGTATTTTCTTCTTTGATTTGCTTATCAACCTGTGATTTTTCTGCTTTTACCCTTTCCCCTTCTCTGCTTTTACCCTTTCTTCTGTTCTAGTGCTTGAGGTCTGAAGTAAACACTAATTAATAAAAATTTGCAAAACAAGTCTCATCACTGCAGATAACATCTGTTTCTTGACCCCTTACAATAATCTTCACACTTTTGCCATGCTTAGTCTGTGCTGTGGATTTTGAAAGCAGCTGCAGTCTCATGCAGGGCATCTGCTGCTGCTGCCTGCCCTCTGAAACGTCTTCAAGCCACAGTCAGAAAACAGAGCAGAATGATCAGTCTTATCTGTCTATAACCATTCTCAAAGCCACTTACTTGCCAACTACTGTACAAATATATTTACCTTACGTATAAGCAATTTGTCCTGAAATTTACCTCAAGTATTCTTGAAAGTCCCAGCAGAAGCTGGAGTTAGACAGGCTTGCTTGCCTAGGTGAGAGAGGTAGATTTGACAATACGTTTCACAGAATGTGAAATAGGTTTGACAATGTTTCACATGCCTGTGATTCCAGAAGGATGTTACTAGAGCTGCAAAGATTTTTGTTCATTTCCAGGATCATTTCACAGTTCCCAGATTCATATTTTCTAGCCCTTCTGTAGTTCTCTTTTCTACCAACTAGGCTTGCTCAGCAGATCATATCCATTTTGCTGTCATTTAATCTTTTGGCCCATGTGTCTTGTTCCATTTTGAGCTCATTCCGTCTCAAAAGACTTTAAAAAAATAGATCTAATGTTGGCTGTCTGAAGGTCCAGTTGCTAGTTAAAACCCCATGTGGTTGCAGCTCAAAGTGCTCTTTCAGAATATGTCGCTTAAAATCTCCTCAAATAAATTATCTCCAGAGAACTAGGAGAGAGGAAAGTAGTCAAATGAATGCAGAGCACATAAAAAGGTATAAACCACCAGTGCAAAGCAGGAGTTGTCTAAGAGGCTCAGGACCTGTCAATTGATGTTGATTGTTTGCCTGATACAGGTCAGGCAAACAGCTGGCGCGATGGCAAGGGAGGGAAAGGATGACATGAAGAGGGTGGCCATGGAGAGAGAGGACAGAGGTGAACCTCCACTGACTGGGACAGGCAAGATGAATTGTTTGATGGCTGCTGGTGAGGACTGTAGCCAGCACAGCCGCAGGATAGCCAAGCTTCGCCCAGTTTCCTATGTCCAACCCCCAGAGCCGGGGGCAGCCGTTACACAGTTTGTGTTTTGCATCAAGGCATGTTGGTTTTACACACTTAACTCTGTATCTTTTGGTAAAAGCAAACTTTGCAACTCTTTACTTGCTTGGACAGCTGGGATGACCTCAGAGGTCTCTGCCCTCCAGTGAGCTTCAGCTGTGGTTTCACAACGCAGAGTGCTCAGCAGCCATACCAGCCCCAGGCACCCTTGTCCCGCCTGCTGCCCAGTTCCGGCCATGCTGTGGTGCCTCCCCACTGCACTCAGTCAACAGATTGCACTGAGGACAATGAGTTTTAAAAACACCCCCAGATGATTCCAAAACTGCTGTATCATGAAACCAAAGCCTTGCTCCCCTACTCAGAGCAGCAGCCTCTGGTCTGTCCCTTCTTCTGCCATTGTGAGAGTCTCTTTCCCAGCTTCAGTGGTTTTTACTACCACTCCGTGGTGTGAATGTGAAACCTTATTGCAATATCTGGCAAATTCCTTTAAAGTGATTTGTCATTCCATCTGAGGGAACACAGCTATCATGGCTGTGTCATTGCTTTCTGATCAGATGTACTCCACCTTAGTGGCTGGTAATCACACTGATATGGAAGGAGCAGATATCAGAGACTTTACACCTCCCATTTTGTATTTGAAATGATCCTCTGAGAGAATTTAATGCGTATCAGGGGTTCAGACTTGGTATTAAGTGCTAAAAAGCTCCTCATCTGTCACTCTTCTCCTCCCCTAGTCTTAGATAGGTGGACAAGTACTAGTAGATAGAGACAGGAATATGATCATTGCCCTCAGATGCCTCCTTAGCTCCAGGACTTCTGCTGTGTTGATATCCATAAATGAGGTGGATTCAGAAACTTGACTGTCTTTGTTGTTAATTCTTTACAGTGGTCCCTACACAGGTTGGTCTGAGTAAACTAGAATTCACAAACAATTCAAGGATTTCAAACTTCTTTCAGGTATGGTTCAGGAAGTAGCACAAGCCAGGGTCTATCTGTAGTAGACAATATGCATCTTGCTACCCTGTTTTGGACAGGAAAAGAGTTTAATAATATGGATGCAGGCTCTTCTGTGCCATTTGACCTCAGAGAAAGGCCCTGAGGATCTTTAAAAGAGTTGCAGGCTCTGTTTCTGGCACTGGGACCTGCTTCTGCTATTCTCTCCTGCAATTTGCTCTTCCCAGTTTCCTCTGCTCCCAGTTTTGTTTCTGATACTGGCTTGGTATTCATGCCTTTCTTACTGTCACTAATAGCAAGGCTACCTGCTACTATTTTGTTAGGAGTTTCACAGCTGTAGACATCTTTCTAAAAATATCAGGTGCTTAAACTAGGAAACTTTATGAGACTCGTGCCTTGCCATTTAAGAAGGAAGAAGGAAAGGCAAGAAGAAACAAAAAGAAGAAAAACAGAAACGAAAAAAAAAAGAAAACCAAAACACAAATACAAGAAAGCTAAACCTCAAAGCTCCCTTCCAGCAAACCAGCAAAGTTTGAAAATATGAAATAGATGGAACCTAGAGGCTCAGAAATCAAGAGGTGTGCCAAAAGGGTTCCTTTAAAAATGATCATTATTTAACTCAAATTTTGGAAGAAGTTACATTCTGATTTTAGCAACAGAGCTGAAGAAACATCCAGAAAACTCTCACCTGAATAGGGGTTTCTCTCTTTTCTCAGTTTTACCAGTTCTATACTGAGGCAAACAAGGGGAGCTAAGGAAAACTTGATCCGTGCTAGCTTCACTGAAAGGAGAATGAGGGCGAAATCGAGGGTCTGGGTTTCAATGAAAGTGATGGGTGTATATATCCTTTCTTCCAGGAAAGAATATAAACAAATAAACAATGTTTGGGACAAATGAAAAGTTGACATCTCAAGGCCAGCTGACCACAAAAGCTAACAGTCTAGAGATTTGCTTGTCTTCCAGGAATAACAGAGAAACAGATTCTTTCTGACAGCTACAAAGTGAAGTGATTGCACATGGCAAACATTAAAGCTTTTGAAGTTTAATCTTTACTTGGAAATATTTTCTATCTGTTGTCTGTACTCAGATAAGCATGTCCCAGTAATACATCAGCTTCTTCTGTGTCTCAGGCTAGAGACTGAAGCTCTGAGTTTGCCTAGCATTCCCAGGAACAAGCCTATGGATGCTACCTCCTGTATAAACATGTTGGCGGTGTTTTAATCCAGGTGCTGGAAGCCAGATATAGTTTATTGTTCTTTTTCACGGTAATGCTTTTTATCAGGTCTAGTGAAAATTAGTTTTCCAGTTACTCCATGGTTTTAATGTGCAAAGAATGACTTGGGATCATTTGCTTACTTGACTAATATACATATATATTAGTAAATGAGAATCATAAGAAAACCTGTTTGATTATTTCCCACAGGAAATTTCAATGGAGCCAGGACTTCACTCTTCAAAGTGACTTGTTAGAGAAAGTGTTTGTTCTATGAAATGTTTGTTGTTTTGGTTAAAATTTTAGATGAGACATTGTTTTAAGAATGGCTACAGAATTACTGTCTACATTGTTCTGTTGTTGCTGAGAAACAATCTCAGATTCTCACAAATGAGAATTCTCATGCCATATTTGTGCTTGAAAGAAGCACCTGCAAAGCTAAAAAAATACTCTTGACATTCATTAAATTCTTTCTAAGCTTTGATAACCTTTTAAATATTAAACTTCAGCTGAAGTTTGCAGAAATCTGATAATCAGGTATCGAATACTGTGAATGTCATCTTAGTGTTACCTTTTGCCTTCTAAATGAAAGCTAATGACTACAAATAAGTAGGTCTGTCTGGCTTTCAGAAGGCATAAGAGAAGTGACAGACTGGTACTGCACTTGCTGACAATCCATAGGCATCACAGAAGGTCAGTTAATTTTGCTACCAGATGCTCTGCAAATGGGAAGGAAAGTACATGTTCCCTGTTTGTGCTAAGCCTATTAATGCAGTCATTAATTGCAGCCTTCTGCTCAAACAATATCCTGACTGTAAAATAAATGAAATGGTATTGAAGGGTGTGCTCTTGGTCCAACCCGATTTTTGAACAAAGACTTACAGGTCTCTAATTCATGCTTGGTAATCACTACATAGACAATGTCACTGTGTGTATAGCATCTAGACAGACAAAATGAGAACCCACAGCCTATTTCTCTTCTGAGAATGCCTTTCTGAATTTTTTTCTTCAGAGCTGCTGCAAGTACAAAACTTCCCAGTGAAGAGCTTCATCAGGCTTATGCTTCAACATCTGCGGTGTCATTTGATAGCTCAGGCAGGTACATTTTTCCTTGTTTAACACAACATTGTTGTCTTGGTCTTAAAAATACTGGTTTGGATGTTGTGCTTTGCTATTCAGTTCTTGGCACAAAAAAATAGATATACCTTTATCTTTGTGATACTTAGGGGAACCTGGGATCAGTTCTAGCCTGCGATGCAAGATACGTGCACTGCTCAGGCTGCTGCACTTTGTGGACCAAGATTCTCTCATTCATGCCATTTTTCTTCCTTAAGATGATTTTTACACCCACAGTCATGACAGGTAGCATGCAGACCTGCTTTGTCAGATGTGGCTCAGTGGGGAAGGAGTGAGAAGATGAACCCCTAGATATCCAGCAAAGCAGAGCCATATCAGCTGTCTTTCTTGTGCAGTATCACACAGCTACATCAGAAACAGACTATCTTGTGGGCCCTATTCCATTTAAGAATAAGTGCGCTTCTGGGCTTCACCATCTGAGCTACATGTCCTTGCATGACTAGGAAGCCTGACACATGGCGAAAATTGAAATTCTGAAATTTTACCTTATTTCTGAATTAGAAACACTTCCTCCTTTCAAAAAGTTATAAATCCTCCCTGGAGGAAATTTATGCAAAAACATTTCAGTGGAACAGTGTTCTGCTTCAATTTCAGCTTTTTAAAACTCATATTTTGGTAGCTGTAACACTCTGCAGCAACAATATACTAATATTAGTGTATTTTTGAAAATTATAGAACCACATAATCATTTAAGTTGGAAGAGACATTTAAGATCATCAAGTCCAACAGTTAACCTAACACTGCCAAGTCTATCACTAACCCATGTCCCTAAGCACGACATCCATCTACATGACTTTTAAATATCTCCAGGGATGGTGACTCAACCACTTTCCTGGGAAGCCTGTTTTGACGCTTGATAACCTTTTTAGCAAAGAAATTTTTCCTAACATCCAACCTAAACCTTCCCTGGCACAACTTGAGGCCATTTCTTCTATTGCTTGTTCCCTGGGAAAAGAGACTGATTCCCACCTTACTACAACCTCCTTTCAGGTATTTGTAGAGAGCAATAAGGTCTCTCCTGAGCTTCCTTTTCTCCAGGCTAAACAATCCCAGTTCCCTCAGACACTCCTCATAAGACTTCTGCTCTAAATCCTTCACCAGCTTCGTTGCCCTTCTCTGGACACACCCCAGCACCTCAACATTCTTCTTGGAGTGAGAGCCCCAAAACTGGACACAGTATTCAAGGTGCAGCCTCACCAGTGCTGAGTGCAGGGGGACAATCACTTCCCTGCTCCTGCTGGCCGCACCATTGCTGATTCAAGCCAGGATGCTGTTGGCCTTCTCAGCCGTCTGGACGTGCTGCTGGCTCATATTCAGTCGGCTGTCAATCAGCACCCCCAGGTCCTTTTCTGCTGGGCAGCTTTCCAGTCACTCTTACCCAAGCGTTCTGCTGGCTCATATTCAGTCGGCTGTCAATCAGCACCCCCAGGTCCTTTTCTGCTGGGCAGCTTTCCAGTCACTCTTCCCCAAGCGTTGCAGGGGATTGTTGTGACTCAAGCGCAGGACCCATCACTTGGCCTTGTTGAACATCACACAACTGACCTCGGCCCATCGATCCAGCCTGTCCAGACTCCTCTGTAGAGCCTCCTGACCTTCAAGCAGATCGACATACCCACCTAATTTGTGTCATATGCAAACTTAGGGAGGACGCACTCAATCCCCTTGTCCAGATTATTGACAAAGATATTAAACAGAACTGGCCCCAGCACTGAGCCCTGGGGAACACCACTTGTGACCGTCCGCCAATCAGATTAAACTCCATTCACTACATCTCCTTGGGCTCTGCTACCCAGCCAGTTTTTTACCCAGCTAAGAGCCCGTCCAAACTAAGAGCAGCCAGTTTCTCCAGAAGAATACTGTGGAAAATGGTGTCAAAATCTTTAGTAAAGTCTAGGTAAATGACATTACCTAACGTGTAATTTTAAAATTTTGAACCGGAATGGTTTGTTCTGAGGAATAGTCCTGGAAATTTTTTAGAATGCGTTTGTCTCTAACGGAACTGAATTCCACAATGGGAAGCAAGTCAATTGGAGTTCCACTCTAGTGGAAACCTGCTGCTCCCAGGTCCCGAGGCAGGCTAATTACTGTATGCAACTTAATGCCTATGGAAGAAGCCCTGTAAGAAGAAGCATCTGTCACAATCATCAGGTCAGTGATATTTTTCATTTCTCTAACTTTTTCGGAAAGGTCAATCCTTACTTAGCCTCCGTAAGTAAGACTGTCCCATCTGGACTCCAGCTTTTTTCCAAGATGAGCTTCATGACACCGGGGAAGGAGGAGGAGGAGGGATTTGTTTTCGTAATTGTTAATGCAGCCACATCACCCCCCACAGTGAGAAGATACCACAGATGACCTTGATTGTGGCACATGCCCAGGACTGCCTCACTGGTGTTTTCCGTGGTTAATAATGCACTGGAACTTTCCTAGAATGGCCTTATGCTCTCCATCTCAGCACACATTGGGGATGTCTCCTTTCCATTCCGAGTAACAAGAAGGAACTATCTTGCGTCGTTGCAACATCATGGTGATGCAAGTGTGTGGCTGGACACAGGCTAGAGGCGGCTTTTGACAATCCTGAACAAGAAAACTCAGGCAAATACAATATAATCAAGCCATAGTACACACCTAGTCCATTTACAGGCAATAGGCTAGCAGCAAGCCCGACATTTCCTACCCTGCCCTGTGATGCTGTTGCTGGGATAGATGCTGATGTCACCTACTGCAATGGTGGATGAGATGTGTAGGGTGCCCAAGGTGCAAAAGTCCTGACATGCCGAGACATGTCAGGAAGCACACCAGACTTTTCGCTGTGCCTCAGTCCTGGCATGGAAAGGTGATTTAAGAGTATTCTCTTGGTATTCTGGCCATCAAACGGCAAGTGCCTGTGCTGCTGTGTTAGGGGTGCACAGGATGGCACCATCTACCCTGCAGGTACTACAGACTAGCCTCCAAGCAGAGCTCTCATCAGAGCTCACCACTATCACCATCATGTGCCTTTGTGCAGAGTCACCTGATTAACTAACCCACAGAGCACCACTAAGAGTGATTACCTTGGCAGGGTTGAGTTATTTTCAGTGCCTGCAATTCTGTTCCCTCCAGGTGTAATTATAAGAGCGATTAAAATCAGCCAACTGACTCCAAGTATTATTTCTTAAGAAAACAGGTCACGAAATAGGTTATTTGTGCTCTTCTATCTCCACTGTAGCTCCAGATGGCCTCAAAGCAGTCTTACACATCCTCTCTGCATTTCTTTCGCTAACCTGGCAAACCCCAGCCCCTCTTTTTTTGTATTATTACTGGTTATTAACTGTAGAGTGATTCTCTGAAATTTTCAATCCCAGGCCTAACAGCTCTCTGGCTTTGGGCAGGACCTCCACTATGAGTGATAAATTTCTTCCTCCCTTGTCACTGAAGGTTGGCTTTCAACTTCTTTTGCCCCTTGTTCCCCATTGACCATAACCTCTGGTTAGCCCAGAACTACAAATTCACAAAGGAAAGTCTTATAGTCTAGAAACTTCTTTTCACTGACTAGGCCATATACAATTTTCATGGGTTCGCTTCTCTGTAATCTAGCGCTGTTATACAAAATTGTCAACAGACCAAATCTAAACAGAAATCAGCCTGCTATGGGCAAAGGAAAAAGCAGATGATTTAATTTTGCCAAAAGAAGAATTAAAAAAAACTAGAACACATTAAAAAAATAGTTGAAGAGGTGACGAAGAGTTGAGTGTGTGATTGTATAAGTCAGTCAGAAATAAAGGTGTCCATTTGGCTAACGTTAGCTGAAGCTGGGCGGCTTTATTACGCATCCCGTAAGAGATGCTTAAATTTCAAAACCACATGTTAATAAGCTTCTGCAGTATTACAGCTTCTCAGTAAAATGAAAAGGTATATTTCAGCTAATATTACAGCAATTATTCATATTTTTAAAAATAAATGTTAATGGGGAAATGTCCTCTGGGTGATAAAGGAGCTCCTGATTGACAAATTTGTGTCTTGGGAAACGATACCCATTAACCTATGGAGCACAAATGAGATCTCAAAACATGCAAAAAGATGTAAACCACTTTGCTTTCACCAGCATAGTTGTGAACTGAAATGTAAATCATAGCTGTCTTACATATGCCAGTACAGGGCCCCTCTGATAAAAACACACTAATGGTATTAAAAGTTAAGGCCAGTAAAGCCTCAAAGAAAGATGACTTATTAATCCCTTCGTCTGTTCTCTGTGGCTAATAAAGTAATTCTCTTCATACATGTGCACTCTGAGTGTAGGTAACAAGAAATACTTTTGACTTCCAGCCACTTCCATCTGTATTATTGTCCCGGTTTGAGCTAAACTTCCTGG
>NW_010430680.1:0-780 GCF_000710305.1 Buceros rhinoceros silvestris
CAGGGGCAGTTCTCTGCGGTGCCTGTAAACCGCGTCGCTTCCCGGCAGCCTTGCGGCCGCGTCCTTGCGAGGAGGGCGAGTTCCCTGCTCGGGCCCAGAGCGTCTCCGAACGCCTGATGCGTTTGGGCAGGGGCTCGGGTACCTGGAGAACCGTGGAGGGCTCCGTGCTGCTGCTGCTGGAAGCACGTACGGTATGTACGGCACGGTATATGGTGTGGAACTGGAAAGGGACCCGAGGGCCATGGGCCTCCGTTCCCCGCTGTCTCAGGGAGGCGGGTTATGTGCCTCTGTTCTCAGACGGGTCACATCCCCTCTGAAAACCAGGGAGTGTTGCTGCTTTTCACACTTAACTGCAAAGCTGTTTGTAACCCCTCTTTCACGGGCACCCCCTTGCCGTGGGGAAGGAGCTTGCGTGCCCTTGTGAGGTTGAGAGCTGTGCTGGTGGTGGCATGTGCCTCCGGTGGGGTCTCCCAAGCCAGACAGGTCTCAGCTGAAGGGGTCCATGGGCAGGATGGGTTCACTAGCCTTCGGGCAGCCATCCTAGGAGAAGGACAACTCTGACTCCAAACCCGGGCAGATGGAGCTCGTTTAGCTTTGTAAGGCATCCATCATCTAAGAGAAGGACACTCTAACCAAACCTACGACCCGAGGACTTTGCTGTCACCGTCCAAGCTCGCTAGGCCCTGGCAGATGAACCTCAGGTGTAAAGGGTGGAGCCAGTTCCGCGCACACTGCGCCTCACCTAAAAAATCCACCGTGCAGGCCCGAAGGGTGCACTCA
>NW_010430680.1:2035-3847 GCF_000710305.1 Buceros rhinoceros silvestris
GGGCAGGGCACGTCTCCAGGATGGTGGATCACCGCCTCCCTAAGATTGTGTTCTACGGTGAACTTGCCACCGGCTGCTGCAAGAGAAGAGCCCCAGAGAGGAGATATAAGGACTCCCTGAAACAACACCTCAGCCTAGGCCATATTGATCACCATCAGTGCTCCACCCTGGCCTCCAGTCGGGAGATTTGGAGACACACCATACATAACGCTGCTGCCTCCTTTGAGAGCACGCGTAGAATCAGTCTCGAGGAGAAAAGACAGCGCAGAAAGAACCGTGCCTCGACTGTTCCACCAAAGCCATGACTGTTTGTAACCCAGCTCGAGCCTCTGAAACTGTAGTTTCCAGGCTGTGCCTGCCCATGGCCATGCGCTTTTGTGCCAGGATAGCACAGATTTTACACTTACCTAAGCTTCTTGCTCAGTCGTACTTTCAGTTGTGAGAGTGATGCAGACATACAGACTCCTTTAAAAGTATTTTAAATTTTAAAAATATTTTTTAAAAAATACGTGTCAGAAAGGTTTGTTTTGCATCTGGAAGACATACCATGTTTTGCCATTATAATATTTCTAGAAGTTGTTTTCTTGCCTTTGAAATAACTATTTAAAAAGTGACATACACAATCCCATTGAAATTAATCAAATTGCTTTGACATTGTTTTTAATTTTGCTAGCTCTGGGGCAAGCTCTTCCATTTCTGTCTTTGGCTTTTCTAGATGTTTTGCTCGTGTAAGTCCTGCTTTCCCAGTCCAAGGCTATTGAGTAAAACAAAAAGTACCTCCTTTATGAACACAGATGATCCTAAAAAACCGCTTAGTAACTTGCTAAAGTGCATTATATCAGTATGCAACAGAAGTGTAGTAAGTAATTTAACGAGCCTGTTGTCATACAAATCTGTATTTTCATATCCATATGAAAAATTGGAAATCAAAACAGAAAAACGTTTCAATTTTTGGTACAATTTTTTAAGGCTGGAATCTTACTCAGTTGTAACTGGAACAATCAGTTACTGGAAATCGAGTTTGAATGTAAAAGCACGTGCCAATGAAAACACTTCTAAAATAACTATCTGACCAAAAATCTGACTGTTTAACAGAAATAGTGTAATGTGGCCTGAGATGCTTTTCTAGCTGTTCATTAGATATGTAGTTTTGAAAGTACATATTGAGGAACCATGCAGTAGCTTTAAAAAGCGCCTGTCAGAAGTGGCAATAGAGGAATCATTTTCACTGTTATCACAGACAGCAGTATGTGCTTATGCTGCAGAATGTACTGCAAGGGATTTCGTAGCTTCTGCTGAAATACAGTACAAAATTCTAGGTAGTCAAAGAGCCCAGATCTGCCGACACTGAATAATGACTCCCCATATAAACTACTGCTTTAATCCCAGTAACACAGGCTGGGCAAAATATTTCTAAATTAAAAATGAAACAAACAAGCAAAAACCCAACAGAAAACAAAACAAAACAAAAAACCACAACGAAAACATGCAAATATTTACAAGGCCGTAATTACCATTCTTGACAATTGTTCTTAATACCCTATTTTACAAAAGGGATAACTGGGTGTTGAAGTTGCTGCAGCCTTTTTTCCCACAAGGCAGCAGCACTAGGACTAGTAATGAGCAAGAGGCTTGCGAGCCCATCTCACCAGAATTCAGAAAGGCTGCCTGGTTTATTGAGTTTTTAGTCTTCAGGAATCTGCAGCTTAGAACCAGAGGAAAAGCTGCTTAAACACCAGGACTGGGTGCAAACAGCAATCAAAGAGTAAAATCTACATTTACATTTTACTTTATCAGACCTGTATCCTGCTG
>NW_010430680.1:3977-8524 GCF_000710305.1 Buceros rhinoceros silvestris
TGCTGAAAAAGCACATCAGAGGTCTTGAAACAATCTGCAAAAATAAATGCTGTGTGTATGAATATATTCGAGTGTATATGTCTGTGTGCATGGAATACTGCAGAAATCCTGTCTTTTTATCATATATAGCAAAAGTCATGAACTGATTAGAGTTTCTTTCTGTTTCCCCTTAACTCTCCAGGTTTTGCCAGTTTCCCTCGTGTTTTTTGCTGCATTTATCAATTGTCATTGTCCAAAAGTGACCCTACAGTGAAAGAGGAACTCCTTTGCCAGCACATAGTAACCGCTGAGGGCAGGTGACCTCCTGTCCTGCCTGAATAATGGTGTAACTCACATCTAAACTTCCTAGTGTAAATATATACGTATAGAGTATTGTTTGGGGTTGGGATAGGCGTGTGCTGCTGAGGCAAATCTAACTGCCCCAGCTTGGCAAGCTTTGCTTCACTTTGTGAACCAAGCTTGGGGCACAGGAGTTGTGTTTTGGGAAGATCAATTGCAGAAGCACACCCAAGGTGCCATAGCTGCGCACGGGTACGCAGCCCCTATGATCGGACCCGAGCTAGTCAAGAGTTAACCTGGGGCACAGCGTGGATGTCATGGCCTCAGCACCCGCCGTGGTGTTGAGGCCTGCGACATGTTTTGCCTACTGACACACGCCTGTCGTCCCCACTGCTTGCTAATGCACACATAGCCTTAGGGGGCTAGATGGACAGTTAAAATCAGAAGGGAAATTTTTGCTAAGTTTACAAGTGCTAGTGCAGAGTGGGGGCAGAAATGATGGCAGAACACCCCACACCATCCAGATGAAGGGGGTTTTTTTATGTGAAGCTGCAGACATCCTAGGGCCGTGTATTAGGCAGTATTTACTGGAGGGACTATCTGTGGGGCACTCTGCCATTTGCAGGTGGAAATGGTAAAACTCTAAAATATTTTAATACACTCTGAAATAGCATATTGATAGGGAAGCTGAAGAAAAAAAGAAATTCCTTATTAAATAGAAGAAAACACGTTGGGTGATATGGATGGAATGCATGTACACACACACACACACACATATCTTTATAAAGAGTTTGACTGTTTTGACTCCCACGGAATATATACACATATATGTAAAATATATATTTATATGCACATGCTCTTATGGTTTTTATTACTATTCATAGATTTTTTTTTTCTCTTTGGAGTATACCCAGGCACTCCCAGGACCATTTCTCTTTGTGAAGGAATCAGGCAGCACTGTGGAATTATGACTAATGTAGCCTTGAGTATTTATTCCTGTCATTGTCACAAACTCTTTTGAGCTGCCAACATTCATCTCTTACATCAAGGAAATTGAATCCTACCTTGGCCTAAAAAATTAAAATAGCTTGCATAAATATATTTTGATAGTGTCCTTGAGCCTCCTGGTGAGATGAAGACAAGCACAAAGAAGCAAGAACAGCGTGCGCATTTTTTTTCTTTTTTAAATGCCAAGGCACCAGTGACCATTTGTACTTAGCTGGAGTTGCTGCACTGGATCCTATCAACACAATAAATAAATAAACAGATGGTTGTGTGTGCAGGAAGCCAAGTTTCCTATCAGGTTATATCTTGTAGATCAGTTCCCTCACATCTCATAAAAAGTAAGCTCTACTTTAGCTTTTCCTGTCCTTGCAAGATGCTTTTCTCCTGTGTGAATTCTCAGCTGTACGGCAAGGGTGAGCAGTCTTCCCCATAGTGGGGGTCCTAATTCAGGACCTTCTGATTCAAAGAAACCAGTCCGAAGTTAATTTCTCTGGTGAATTTGACTGAGATTGGCCATATATATCGAAAATGCTGGAGAGGATGCAGAGGTAGTTACATTTGCACACACACCGACATAAAGACAGCGGCAGTTACAGTAACTCATCTATGAACTATGGAAACTATGAACTACGAACATCTATGAACTAGGTAACTATCCTAAGTAGTGTGTCTTTATTTGAAGAAAAGAAAAGATCAGTGTGGGATTACCCATCTACTTTTAACTCCAATTTATTAATTATTCGTTAAGGGCAGTGGACAATTGTTCAGGGCAAGAGCAACAAAGAATATTGACAAGTCTGACAGTGAATGCATCCCTTTGCTTTGAGGAAAGATACATTTTTATTTATTTTTATAGCGAAAGATGCAGGAGAATTCAATGCAACTTGACAGATTCCTTGTAGGACAACCTGCAGGATTTCTAGCAGGCTGGTTGCAAGTCTGGTCAAAGGTATTTAAGCTTTCACAATATTTGGTGATTTATTAACAGGGGTTTTCTTTTATGCTTACAAGACAACTGCTGAAGTAATAAGTATGAAGTAACACATTAAAGGTTTCTGTATTTGAAACCCAGTAGATTAATCTCTAGTTGGAGGGGGGAGGGGTGTGCATTTCAGCAAGAACAACATACCACAAAAGAAAAATTTACAGAAGAATTACAGCTAAAGGGTTTTAGGACAAATGTAAGATACGAATACCTTCCATACAGAAGTGAAACCACCAGTAATTTAAGCTACATCTTGGCTGGAAACAGCGTGCTTCAGTCCCTTACAAAGTAATGGTTCTCTTATCCCTTGAACACAATTGCTCAATAACAAGTTAACTTTTCAAATATGACAAAAAAATGCTGTCCAAGCTCAAAATTTCCAAACGACCAGTTAAACTACATGGTCTGGTTTTACACAAACAATACTGTAAGAAGGCTGGTGCCCTACACAGGCGTGTCAGCGTTGCAGCTCTGGTGCGCTGAGCTCATCCCCAAACAGCTGCCCGGAGCCGGGAGTGGAAGGAGGCAGGGTATTCATGGGGCCTTTCCACCCCAGAGCTGCGGACCCTCGTGAAACTTGCTGGAGCTTCAGTATCTTCACCTTTTTCTTCTGTCAAAATTGGCTGGAAGTTTGGCTGAAATTAAGCTATGGGTTCAGGAGCTGCTGGGTGGAGAAAGTGCCGTGATGTTGCCTGACAGAAGGATAGCACGCAGACAGTCCGGGAACACAAGCTCTGTCTTCTTAGGAAGTAAGGCTAAAAATACACTAGTACTAATAATACATGGGGCTAATAATTTTAAAACAGATGGTGGTCTGGACTTGCATGTTTTTTAGACTTCAGGTATAATATTTCTTTTGAACTAGGAAAAAATCCACATACATATGAACAGCCCCTTTCTAAAGACAGCTCCTTTCAGGTTTTTAGAACCTAGTTCAGATTTAGGCCAATTTAATTTTGTCAAATCTAGGTAAATTCATATTTAGTTCCCCACCTTGGAAAGCTGTTGTGTTCTGGCAGGTTTCTACATGCATGCAATAACTTCTGTGCTTCCTTGCTGCTCTGCCAGGATAAAATGGCCACAGGTGAAAAGCAAGGAGTTTGGGGCTAGACGGGTGACCTGATTTTCGCAGTTGCTCTGCATCCAGGCTGCTGCAGATGGCAGTTCACCGGGGCCATTACTTTTGAAAACAACCTTGCAGCCAGAGACAGCCACTTTGGAAAATACTTGGAAAAAACTCACGTCGGTTTTTGCATCCATAGTCTTCTTTTTTCGGCTTTGTGCTGTGTTTGCCCTCTTTAATTACCTTTTTAGAAGTCTTTCCTGTTTTAATTGGTTTATAGAAAGATTTTTGGCAGATGCTATTGAGAAAATAAAAATAAAGGTTCTCCAACAAATTTTTATTACTGTTCCCAAATATTTAAAATACCATCAGCATGGAGATTCCATTTTAAAACATTGGTGGATCAGGCAACTTAAAACAACTACTTATAGTGAAATTTGTTCTTTGAAATTATTTTATTTTAGTAAAGTTTCCATAAAATTGAAGAGATTTCTGTGCTCGGCTTAAAAATCTCAAATTACAAACATGTGAGCAGATTATACTCTTTTAATAACCAAGAAAACTGTAGAATACTGAAACAGTATTGATTTTTCCATCTTGACAAATTTCCACCTTTCTCTCAGGTTGTAGTTTGGTCTAGTTCCATTCCCCAGTTCTTAATGGAGAATTGGTTAGCAGCTGTAGTTATTGTAAATGAAGTCTTTGTCTGAAGATACATAGATAGTAGACTGATTTACATTTGTAATTTGCAGTAAGACTGAACATTCTCGAGTTCTCTTAGTATCTGTGGGGGGGGTGTTTAACAGCAATTTTTTCACTTTTTAAAGGTAATTAGTTCATTTTTCTTAAGAACTACATTGTGTTCCTTCGTTTCTGAGCTACGCAGCTGTGCAAAATTCCAGCTGTTGAAGAGCAGGTTCGTTCATTGCACAGATACAGTGGTTTCTGTACTGGTTTCCTTGAGCCCTCACGCAGGCAGAAGTTTTAGGCGTTTAAATTCTGGCAGGGTGCTGTGCACAGCCACCCTCCAGAAGAATTAAGGAAGACAAATGGGCACCGCAGGTTGTCTGCGGTGATCCTTCTTCCATTCAAGGCCAGGAACAGGAGACACGGGAGGCAGATCCAGAAGGAAATACTATTGTAAAGGAGAAAGAAAGGTCTTGTGAACGTGACCAGTGAAAGTGGTGTCTCAGATGAGAGGCAGGAGCAACACCT
>NW_010430680.1:8597-9002 GCF_000710305.1 Buceros rhinoceros silvestris
GTGGGTGTCGCAGAGGAGGGGGGGGACCACCCCCTGCCATACCTTGTTAAAGCAAGATCCTCCATGGCTTTGGGCAATCTATACTGGACTTTGGTGACCTCAGCTTTGGGCCCTCAGATGGCTAAAACTGCCATGAGGGTTTCCTGACGGGACTGCTCCTCTTCCTGCTGCCTCTTCACGGGTCTCCGCGGTTCCGCAGCTTCAGGGCTCCACTAACGCAGTGGGAATGCATTTTCTCCAGAGCCTAGAAGCAGCAAAGGTTAAGTTTGTGACAAGTAGCCACAGACTGAACAGAGACACCTGAACAGCGTACCCCAGCAAGGTCTGAGGGAGGCGCCGCCCGCGCCCCGGCAGCACGGCCCGGCGGGATTCCCAGAGCTGCGGCCCACCCGCGCTCACAGCTGG
>NW_010430681.1:0-3968 GCF_000710305.1 Buceros rhinoceros silvestris
TAGGCCTGTGGGTGCCCTCGGGGCCCTGGTGGTTTCACGGCTGAATAAGGGTCCCCTGTTTAAATGGAGACATGGTGATACAGATCGGCCGTGCTGCTCTGGAACAGGCAAAAGGAGAGGGGAAACTGTAGCCTCCCGGCGAGACCAGGGGAGCGGGGTGGGCTGGGCCTGCCGGTGCTGTTCGGCCCGTGCCAGAGCTGTGCCTGGCCTCACCAGCGCCCTGCTGAAACGCTGGTGTAGTGCTCTTAGCTGACTTCGAGCACTGCTGTGAGGCGTTTCTGCAAGGGTTTGGTGCAGTGCCGTGTGCATCGTGGCAGCTGTTGTGTGAGGCTTCATCCCGCACTTGTCGTGAATTTTAGTGTGATATTTAGTGCCACAAGTGCCAACTGGGTGCCTCTTGGGCAATCAGCAGCACCAACCGCTTACTGATGTCACGCCTGATGAAGCAGCTAATAATTGGGTTCATGGTTTTTCACGACATTTGTTTTGTGGTAATGCATTAGCAGAAGCAACTCACATCGAGTACTTGAAATGTAAAGCTTTCCAAAAGTTCTGGGCAAACCCAAGGCACCGTGTCATCTTTATCCTGTCAGACAAGAAAATCATACAGACTGTTAGGCATCCGGTGTATTGCAGGACAGAATATGAGACGTGACTGAAGAGTCACCACAAACGTCTGTCGGAGACTTCGCAATAAATGCTGGGTGTAGTAACACACGGTCAATGTCCTTAGGCTTCACTGCATCTTGGTTCTCTCACATTTAGTCACCTAGGATCTCGATCTGGAGCAAGTAAAGATTTTCAGGGTTGTATTAAGGTGGTGTATCTAAACTGTGATCTTGAACATGACTGTAAGTTTGTTACAGATCTACTACTTTTTATTGAGGGAAAGTATGTAAGTTTACCAAAGTCCACTTGGAAGGAAGCAGTGCATCAGTCCCAGGTTTACTGGATTAGCTGGGCTCTGATGCTGCTTTGCAGATCACATCAACATACAGTAGGTATGATAGAGAAGATAACTGTACAGTACAGGTTTTCCCCTTGGAGTGTGGGAAACACTGTTTCTGGGACCTTAAAAATGTTCGGGCAAAATGTACTTGTAGTCCAGACTTGGAACAGTGAGATTCTCTGTTTAATGGTCTGTATGTGTACCTGCTTGAAGGTCCTGTTTGTACGCAGAAAAGCTCCAAACCAAGTAGTTGCAGGGGTGTGTATAGATGGTGATTTGTGAGAAAATTCAGGATCACAGACAGATTTTCCAGGAGAAAATTCAGTGCTTACACTGCTAAATTAAATATTAACACCATTATGATCTTTCTTATGCGTAGGATTGAAAGAAAGATTTGGCATTCTGTGTAAGCAAAAGAGCATATGGTATTTTTTCCATTGGAATATGCTACCCGACTGCTGAATCACATCACAGTTGCATTGTTATCATGCTTTGAACTAAAAGGTAGTATGCAGACTAAAAATATTCAGGTGACTCTTTTCTATGGATCATTCACCATTTCAGTACGTAGTTGTAGCCTATTGTGTTGCTTCAGTTTAAGAATGCTTTATAGAATATCCAATTTTTAAAGTTGCAGCTGATAGTAATTTATTTTCCTTTAGTTTGAAATGTTTGTAAAAATACTTTTGATTTTATGTGGTTTTATTTGAGACATAGTATAGGAACTTCTGTTTTACTCTGTGGGGAAAACTGAATCAAAACAGCAAAAAATTACATGACGAGCTCCTTCAGTAGTTAATTTTGATGGAGACTCAGATCTTTTTTCCTCTACATTGACTCTAGTATATCTAAAAGCATTGGCAGTTCGATATAATGGTCTTCATAAAGCTTAAGATTGATCTTTGTTTTCCTGTAACTCATCTGTCCACCTAAACCACAGTGGTACTGGAAAAGGCTACCCTTCAGCTTCAGTCCTTGTCAAAAAAGCGTGCCTTTTATTTTTGTAAGGTAGTTGCAACTTCTACTGCTGCTTGGGCAGTAGCATGATAGTGTCCATATCTAACGACAGAATCAGCCTAAGAAACGGTTGTGAGAGAATTTACGGCAGCTAAGGCTCCCAGTACTTAAAGTCCTGCAATTCAAAATGAAGTGCAGTGGCAGTCTGGATTTGAAGGTGTTAATAGAAAGGAAAAATGGATCTGTATGTCCTGAGTTAATGTCTGCCCTGAGTTAACGTCTCCTATCTATCCAGTGTTCACTTCTAATAAGAGCACAATATGCACACCCTCTCACCGCCAGTCCCAAGAGGACATCTATAGTACATTCCTGTCACATTGTTCCCACTGTAACCTGTAGTTTGCATCCATTTCATCACTGCCTCTTTGCATACAAGGCCATTCAAGGTATGTGTTTGTTCCTGAAGAAATACTAATCCAAATAACCTGGTGATACATGGAAACTTTTAGCTGCTGTGGAGACACGGGAGGGAATACCTTGTGTATGTGAATAGGCAGAATTTAATCTTGCCTACGGGCCCTGTATCTCTAACAATGCTCCTGGCTTCAGCATGATCAGGCCACCAGCTCTGAGGTTATCAAATTGTCCTGTTGGTGGGCTGAGAATAACGTTAGACCTCACTGTATGAAATGCCTTTGTAAATCTGAGAGCAGATTTTCCTGCTTAGAATTGTTGCTCCTGCACACAGTGGCAGTTCCTGAGGTTCCCTAGAGCAGGACCTCCTCCATATGTTCTTGCTGGCTGCAAAAGCCAGCATTGCAGTGATGAGGCTGTGCTCATGACTGGAGACCCAGATGGAGGGCTGAGAGGCAGAAGCTACTGTTGTAGTTAATGTCAATTCAGAGGGAAAGAACTTGGATGTGTTTTAAGACAATTCCAGCTAGTGATTTGTTGTAAATACAAGCTCTAGGAATCTTAGAGTACAAAACCCAAGCATTTTAGCATAATGGCAACGATGGGATGGAACAGAATAGTCAGTGTGCTCATACTAGATGAAGAACCTTGACACAAAGGTTGTAGTATCATGGAGCTATTGTGATAGCTTGTTGTATTTAAGGAAGTTTGAAACACAGTCTTAATCTGCCTCGTGTCAGAGAAGTGCTTCTGTTGAGTACAGCAGAAATGGGAGCGGATTCCAGGAGGTGAAACTAGGAAGCTGAGGTCATTCTCTGTATCCCAGGTTCTGAGATAAAGGCATGTTTCTGCACATGTGAATCGGGGCAACTTCCGAGCAACCTGGTACACGGAAAAGCATTATTCTTTTTTTCTGATTTAGTATCATTCTTTAGTGGTCTGCATATAGCACACGTCAGTTTGTGTGAGCAAATTAAACAAAACCCCCCAACACACCACCACTTGGTTTTAAAATATTGCTGCATAATCCATGATTACCTTATTAAATACCTTAAAACTTACTGTGTCTCAGGAATCCACAACTACGTAACTTATTTTACAGCTGGACAAGCTGAGACAGAGAACAGAATCTGAATCTGTTCGGTGTTCTGATGTGACCTAGATGCTTACCTCTCTCCTCTAATTTAGGAACTTAATTCCTGTTGACTTGTAACTGGATGAACTTCAACTTTGAAAGAAATTAGAATGAAAAATGTTACCTGTTCATGGCTTCATAGTAGTTCATCAGTTTGTGCATCCCAAAGTAATCCGAACTTTCTAAACTAAAAGTCATGTTTACAGTGGCCTCGCCTCACTGAAACCTTGGGAAGGAGTTCCTGACTTCTCACGCCTATTTCCATGCTCTAATCACGTTGCAGTATCTGTTGGGCTAGGCATATTTGATATTATCAGAATTTGGATAATCTCGTTTTGTCCCTAAGGTTTTTTATGCTTTGTATGGAGAGAAGAATGTTTCAATGCACACTAGTGCCTTTTCCTGGGGGCCGAGAAAGAATTGCTATACTGAGGAGGGATTTGTTGCTACAACATTTAAATGCACTTTTGGAGATTTTTAATTTTTTTTTTCTTTGATGCAACTTTTCCACCA
>NW_010430681.1:4071-15122 GCF_000710305.1 Buceros rhinoceros silvestris
CTGATCCTTGAAAGCATCAAGTGAAACTGCAATGTTTGAAATGTGGGCTGTGTTTGCAATGTGGGCTGTGTGAACTGGCTTCTGACAGCAGAGGCTTCATTAAGTAAACTGCTTCCTAAGTGCCAGTAATTTGGTGTAACTGGGAAGATGTAAATGAAAGGTATTTTCCAACTATTTCATCCACTCTTGCACATGAAATACAAGAAGCTTAGTCATTCTGGGTGTCTCAAGTTTCTTTCTGCTGTCCTTGGCATTGTGATTAGGGTGCGTGGAAGATTTGTCATCTGCAATGCTAAAATAAATTGTCCGTCTTGCAGAAGCAGATATAATACAGACCTTGGATTACCCTTCTGCTTTGCAACTGTTTCTTGACTGAATGCATAAGGTATGCAGAACCACCCCTGTGATTCTTTGCATTGTGGTGGGTTGACCTTAGTTGGATGCCAGGTGCACACCAAGCTGTGCTATCACTCTTCCGTACCTCAACTGGACACAATAAGAAAAAAAATACAATGAAAAGCTTGTTGGTCAAGTTGAGGACAAGGAGATCACTCACCAATTACCATCATCATCAAAACAGACTCAACTCAGAGAAACAGTTTAATTTATTGCCAATCAAATCAGGGTAGGATAATGGGAAATAAAACCAAATCTTAAAACACCTTCCCCCTACCCCTCGCCTCTTTCCAGGGTCAGCTTCACTCCCTATTTCTCTACCTTCTCCTCCAGTGTGGCACAGAAGGATGGGGAATGGGGCTTGTGGTCAGTTAATCATTCATTGTCTCTGCCACTCCTTCTCGGATGGAGATCTCCTCATACATTGTCCCTTCTCCAGTAAGGTGACCCTCCGTAGAAGGCAGTCCTCCACAAACTTCTCCAACATGAGTTCTTCCCATGGGCTGCATGCACTTCTTCTCAAACTACTCCAGCATGGGTTCCTTCCATGGGGTGCAGTCCTTCAGGAACAGGCTGCTCCAGCATGGGTCTTCAATAAAGTCACAAGTCCTACCAGCAAACCTGCTCCATCTTGGGCTTCTCTTTCTACAGGTCCTGCTAGGAGCCTCCTCCAGCGTGGGCTTCCATGGGGTTACAGCCTTCTTTAGCTATCTACCTGCTCCGGCATCGGATCCCCCACAGTCTGCAGTTGGATATCTGTTCCACCATTAACCAGCATGGGCTGCAGGGGGACAGGACAGCCGGCTGCAGGGCAATCTCTGCCCTGGCACCTGGAGCACTCCTCCCGCTCCTTCCCTGACCGAGGTGTCTGCAGAACTATTTCACATATTCTCACTCCTCTCTCCACTGCTGCTGTTGCACAGGGGTTTCCCCCACCTGCCCCCCCTTCTTTAAAATGTTATCACAGAGGTGCTACCACTGTCACAGATGGACTTGGCCTTGGCTTGTGGCAGAACCTTCTTGGAGCTGGCTGGCATTGGCTATTTGACATAGGGGAGTCTTCTAGCAGCTTCTCACAGAAGCCACCCCAGTAGCCCCCCCATTACCAAAACCTTGCCATGCAAACCCAATTCACACATCCACAGAACAGACTCCCAGATGCCAAACTGCGAAACTGCCTAGTGACTTTCAGTGGATGAAGTCTGTTATGTCAAACTCCTCAAACATGTAGGTTTGGAAAAGAAATCTAGTCCTACTCTGTGTAAAGGCAGGCTTACTTAGGGCTGAAATTAAAGGTTTGGCTTCTTTGTTTTGCTGGTTTTGTGTGGATAAAACTGACTTTTGGGCTTGAAAGATCAGCACGACACTGTTAGAGCCTGTTGTGTTGTGCCTGTTATGATGCTGTGCCTTCTGTGTGGCTTCTCATCTTAGAAATGGAAACTGGTGAAGCATCTTTCTAGGTTTACTAGAGTGGTGGTAGATCTGGTGTGATCAGTGGTCTCTGACATAATTTTAGAAAAACTTACTCACCCTGAGAAGAAACCTTTTCCTTTTCAGGAGCAGCATTTTGTCCAGCAGGCTTCTACAGAGTTATGAAAGTAGATAGGTTTCAATTGTGTTTTCTATAGAAGGTGATCATGGGAGATTATCTAATATTTTCTGTATTAATATGCTGGTCTGAGGATGCCTTTGGAGTCAAAAGAACACCATCCCTTATATTCACCAATCCTGTTTATTGCACGGTGATCCTAGGGCTAGTTGCTTGACCAGAAGGATTGATATGATATACCCCTGTCCTCCAGTGTCTGTGCTGGGTGTTCTGATATGATCCAGGTATGCTTGCTTGTTGAAGGTTTTGTAATTCAGTTAAAGTAATTATTTGTGGCTAACATGTTTCCACTTACAGCTTCAAATGGGAAAAAAAAGATTGTTTATTCTTGCAGAGGTCTGTTGTCCATCCTTACCTTCTGAGATGTAAATTTTTTGATCCCTCGCAGCTGCTGTGCTAGATGATCACTGTTAGAAGATCTGTGAATCAAATGTGTTAGGTAGCAGCAGTAGTGTCAGTACTGCTGTGGCTGCTTTGAAAGTGTGTGTTCTCTTCATACCTTCCAATAGAGGTGGCTGTGTTTGTGTATGTAGGGGTTACATCTCACTAGCTGAGAAGGAAAAGAATGTAGCAAAGTGAAGATGGCAATTAAAATATTAATTATTTTAAATTATTTTAGTAATTTCATCTTATTTCTCACTCCTAATATTTTTTGTATTCAACTTAAACAATTTTTCCTGGATGAAAAGGGAGGAATGAAGATAAAAGCTAGAAAGGAGTCATGTCTCAGGGAAATTTTCTTTTTCTTTTATAAATTATCAGTGCATACATTTAATTGCAAATTGTGTGAGAGAAGTCTGGGTAAAATAAAATAACATGGGATGGGGGAAATGAAATCATTGCATTCTCCTGGTCAGTGTTTGAGGTTAAGTGCTGCTTGACAATACCTTAGGTCACTGCTGCTTCCATTTATTGTGTGTTCTACTGAATGTATTGATAATATACATCACTTCAGGATTGTTCTGTGGGGTGATCTGGCACTAACACTTTTGTTGGGATGCAGGACAATAAATAAATAAATAAAAACCATTGTGTAAACTTAGGAATTAGTATTGTCATGGCTTAACTGTTTATTGTGTTACAAACAAGTTACACACATGCTTATACATAAAATCTATGTAAAATTAGTAGTGAGACAACTAAATGGGAAAAAAATAAAAACCAGAAATGTCTGCTTGACATAATAGAAGGTTATTTATTTGATCAGTGATTGGTTTAAGCGTGTCTGACTAATCTGGTCTTTATATTCAGTGCTGTTAGACAAGTTTTCACCTGGTGGCACAGATACAGTAAAAAATAGTGCCATAGCACTGAAAGGACAGTAGCAGCATAGTGATTAAATTGTGTTTGTTTCCTCAACCCCTGCTTCACAGCACTCCTTTTGTTTTTTTTTTTTTTAAATGTGCTGCACAATGCTCTTTCTCAGCCAGAGGCTCAGAGATGGAATGTAGCTACACCGCATAGCTGCAAGAGAAGCAAGAGACTGGAATGTTCTATCTTGAAAACAGCATCTGTGTTATAAAGACAAGATCCTACATCTTCTGGCCCTGGTATCCTTGTTATTTGCATCAAGGCACCAGCATGAATCAGTTCACTGCGGCAGAGTCCAGCTGATGTGACTTGCATTATTATCAGGTACCTGATGGCAGTCTCTAGATGGATGGAAGGTGGGATGTGACTAGCATATCAATATGCGTGCTGCTGCTGCTGTGTGATAGTAATCTGGGATGAGGACAGAAACCCACTCAGCCCTGCAGAAAAGTTCTTTTAGGACACAAGCAAACTGTTTTGTGAAATTGTGATCATCACTGTGATTTTGTGCTCTTTGACATACTGCCAGCTTGTCCAGAAGATGCTTTGACAAACATATTTAGGCTGCATAGAACCAAGAAAGTACAGAGCTTCAGTTCTGAAATTGCAAATGTCTTCTAACAGAAAATTAATTTGGAATTTGAGACAAATCTGTGTGGTTCCAAGACTAAACTAGTCCGAGTGTTGGATTCCAACGTGGTATAGCATGAATTTTCTTTTCAAAACTTTTTAAATTCCTTGTAAATTTAACTGTCACTTATTAAAGTTTTGGGACAATGCTTGTGACTTGTATGCTGTGATAAATGATTCAGACACAGGGTCTTGACTTTCTGTTTATGGATCCTAAATCTCCATGATCTTACTGTCTTCAGTGGAGCAATCCCTGATCTGATTGCCAAAACAAAAAACCAAAGTTTTTTGAATTTTTTTTTTAAATTTCTGTGAGGGGTTAGTAGAATAAAAGGCCTGACATAAAGTCTTTCTCCTGATATTCCTTTTGGAAATGAAGACAACTTGGTGAAAGAAGAAACTAACAACATGCAAAAGAGATGGAAAAAATATTCTGCTCTGAATATAAATACTATAAAGAGCTTTTCACATATGTACAGCAACAGAGGAATGACTCAAACTCAGAAGTACAGACATCCTCACTGTACTGGAATGCTGCGCTTATCCTGTTGGTCCTGGGGAGCCAGCCAGTGAAGGATATTTCTGACTTCTTAATCAATCCCTCAATAGCTTCTTTGCAAACCACTTGAAAACTTTCTGTGAGCTACTCACTTTGCATGCAAATCCCTTTGTATTTTTTGCATGAACAGATCTAAGAAATACTAGATATTCACTATGGGAAGCAGTCATCTGGTAGAAGGAAATAAACCTTTTTGCATTGCATTTTACTGCCTTAGACTTTGGCAACTTACTGAAATGCATCATTTGCAATGATATAATCTAAGACTGTATTGGTGTTGGAGTACAACAGATTTGTAGGTGACAAATTTTCATCCTCTTTAATTAATGTGATTTTGAAAATTTTTTAAATTCTGTTTTTAAGTGCTGTCTGGGCCAGTGAGCCCAAGAGCAGTGTCTCACCTGCTAGCCTGAAGATGGCAAGCAGAAACAGAAATCTTATAAGGAGATCCTTATAAGGAGAAAAGCAGTGATATGAAGTTGTTTCTGAAATTTTTAGTGAGGTCAAAGCAGTCTGTCATGATACCTAAATGACCATGGTTTGGTCTGCAATATAAATCATATTTAACATTGTGTTTTGTTGTGGTTTTTTATTTTTTCTGGTAGAACTGGATTTTTTACTTTGAGAGCTGAATTAGAAGCAAGCATATCCAAAGATTTTTGGGAAGAGGCTTTTTTCTAAGACTGGTAGCATGTTCTTGCAGAATTGCATAAGCCATAGACTTGAGCCTGAACAAAACTCTTAATTTTGGAGGCATTAATTCTGAGATCTGCCTTTGAGTGCAAATTCAGTAAGATCATGATGGTTGCATTTCTGAATTCTTCTAGTTAATATTTGCACTGTATTTTGAATAATTTGGAGAAAATCTAACGTTATGTTCTTTTGAACAGAAGCAGAACTTTTCCACTGATACTGTATTGCAGTGAGCTCCCAGTGTCATCCATTCTGTGAACTCTCCTTTGTTAGCTGCTTTCTCATCCTTTGTGAAGTATTTATATGTCTATTTCAGCATCCCCCTTCCATGAGGTACTGGAAACTCCATGACTTCTGATATCACATTCACAGTAATAAAGTGCAGGATAAAAAAAAAATTAAGCTTTCACAGTAAAATGCTAATTTACATTCCAGCAGGGAAAAGATGAACGCATATCCATCAGGGACATGAAGGAGAAAAATCATATTCAGATGGAAGAAGTTTTTAAATTTTGTGTGTTGGACAGGACCTTATTGTGTCTATAAAAATCATCTAGTTTCTGAAGACGAGGATGGTGTTTCAGCAGAATGTTTTTTTCAAAAGTAGTTTTGGGTATTCAGGCACTCAAAACTTACTAGTTATTTGTGATGACTCTTTATGCTTCCCTCTAGGCTGATGAGGCAGTGTTTTAAAAAAAAAAAGTCTGTCTTCAAGTCGGATGAAAATATGACGAGGCCCAGTGAAGGTTTCAAAATAGATGGTCCCAACAGGCATGGACTTAACCTCAGATCTAAATTAAACCAGTAATCAGGGGCTAAGAAAGACAAAATAGGTCCCTATAATTCAACAGGAAAGAATACTAAGTTACATTAAAGCATCTGAGAGTGTATGTGCTCTTATTCACCTATGACAGTAATAAACAAGCCTCACAAAGTTGAAAATTAATTGCTAGTTAAGTTTAATGGCAATACATATATATTAATACTTTTTTTTATCCAGAAACAGAATGCTAAAAAACCTGAGATAAATGTTAGAGAGGAAGTAGGAGAAATAACTTGAGGTGTGGACAACTTCTTTAACGGTGAGAAATGATAGGACCTCTAACAGAAGCTTAATGGAAGGAAGGTTTACTCACAACTTGCTGACCTTCTGTAACTGTCAGCACAACGAGGAAAACCACGTAACTAGCTTGTAGCAAGACACTGGAAGCCCATGAAGTTCAAAACATGAACTACAAATACATTTTTAACCATAGGTTATAAATAATCAGAATAGACTTTTGCAGGCATAGTAAACTTTATATTACTTGGAGTAGGTATGTAATCATCATACCTTGGTAGAAGAGACAGTCCCTTTTGACATATATTTGGCAGAAATGACTTCAGGGAATCATAGGAAGTGGATGTTAGTGTAAGAGACAGTACTTGTCTCTTAGCACCTTTATTTCAACCATTTAGGAATAAACTGGATTTTGACATTCACAACTAATTAATGCAAAATTATATTCTCTTCTCAAGACTCATAAGATATTTGTGATAGGCCTCAAAATGTATTCACTAAAATGTATCAGGCCATATTATTTTTCTCTAATTTCAGAAAGGAGAAGAGAATCTTTCTGGAGCACTTTGATATTGCTGGCACGTCCAGTAGACGAGTTGTTATTGGTAGATATATCACGCTGTCAGATGATGAGAAATCAGGAGCAAGTGATGGTTTTGCCTTGCCAGTGTATGTAGACTTAACATCCTCTGTACTTACATTGCATGTAAAGAGAATTTCTATCTAGGCTTAGAAAAATCTTGCGTTTGCACTAGCCAAATATCCTGGGAAGATTAAAGCTCTGATCTTTCAGGATTCCATACTGTGCTTGATCAGTGTTGGATAGACATTTTTGAGCATGATACTTCTAATGTTGCCATGTGGTTCTGTTATTTGCACAGTTTTTAACTGCAGATATTTGTACATTACTTTCTTACATTTTAAAACAAGTTACCGAAATCAATATAATTAGATAAATTCCTATTTATCTAGCTAGCATGGTAAAAAATCCTTCCTATACCTCACTACTCTGGTTGACAGGCAAAGAGCAAGAATTCACAAAGTAACTGAAATATTTTCAGTGTCATTTTCCATGACATACATTCTGTCTGCTAGGAACAGGAGGAACGAAAAAATAGAAAGTACAATATACAAAAAGATCATTGTGTTTCTAATATTGGCTGACATGAGAAGTTTGCAAAACAAAGCCAAATTTTGTCCAATGGAAATGAAATGCATATACAAAGACTATAACCAAGGATGAAATGGAAAGCAAACGTGGTTTGGTTTGTGCCTGCTAAAAATGAATCTCTTTTTACTTCAGAATTAGGAACTGAAGTAATCATGTTGTATGATTAAAGAAGTAAGGCTAACATTATGTGGTCTGATTGTACTGGAAAAGGAAAGGGTAGAAAAGCCCTCGCAGTACTCTTCCTAAAATCTGTTTCTTGGGATAGTTGCAGGGCAAGCAAACTTGCCATAAAGCAAGCAATTGAAGACCATTGGAGCTGGCTCCTTTACAAGGATTCTGACAGATTTCTGTCTGCCATCACCCTGCAAATACTCTCTAAAGACCTGTAGCTTTGCTAAGCTGCAGACATTTCTCCAGTGCCTTCACTGAGTTCCTAACAGGGCAGTGAACAAGAATTGTTCAGTGGTTTGGCACTTTACAGTTTCTTTGGATGAGAGTTGGAGATCAGAATGCTTAGTTTGTGCTTTGTTTGAAAAAAAAGGTTCAGATTTCAGTAAAAAAGGCTGTTTAAGTATTTGGTTCATAACGCTTGCTTTCAGATAGTGTACTACAGATAGAGTACGCCTGAGTTTTCCCTTGAATTATGCAGACCTTATTTCTGCAGGAAGCAGTTAATTTTGGGGAAAGTATTCTGTCTTTCCATACGCATGTAGCAAACATGCTTGCTTTGGGCTTTTAGATGTTACTAGCCTTGATAGCAAATTTGTGCAACAGCATACACATTCTGTTTTTTAAAGACATAAGCCTGTTAAATTTGGCTGTACCAGATTAAAAAATGTCTTATTTCTTTTTGGGGAAAAAATAAGTTATTGGCATAATTGAAATACTTACGTATGGTTTATATATTTTTTCCAAGTGTTTATTCTTTTATTGATACAAGCTAAAGGTTTTGAAAAAAATGTAATCATTCAGTCAAGCAGCATCTACATAACCTGTTTGGGTGTTTTCAGGTCTTCTGAGTCCCAGTTTTCTTGTGTGACAATTCTAGCAGTACTGACAAAGCTCAGAGAGAGTTCTTATTTTGACATAACTGCATCTTCTTGGAATTTTTGTTCTTAGCTCTAAATAGTAATAACACGGCTATTTGTGTAGCATGATTAGATAGAGCCAGTACAGAACAATCTCTTCTGAATGCTATTTCCCTTTTTGTGTATTGTTGTTTTGGATGCTTCGGCTGCAGCTGCTACCCTTTCCTTGAATCATGCATTTTAATTCCTCTCTGTGTCACACAATGAACTATAATGCAGCCAGCCGTAGGTTCCTTAGCCAATTTGCAAGAATGAGCAGGTTTTTTCAACAGTTTTACTCATATGCTTAACAGAAACTAAGTATGACTCTGCATTTTCTTTCTGTTCTATTTCTCATTTTGCACTTGTTTCAGTGGTGCTGGATTTTTCTGGTGTGTAGGGTGGTTTGGGGTGGTTTTTTTTTTTTTTTGCATTCTAAAACCTATTCTACTGGGCAATGTTTGCAGTCCTGAATGACGACTAAAGCTGGATAGTCTTTTATACTTGCTATATTTGTAAGTGATTAATTTTTACAAATGGCTTTGTTCGGAAAATGGCAGCAGGTTGCTGTGTCTCAGCACAGTGGAGTCTGACCGCTGAGCTCAAAGTCATCCAATTCAATAGAAATATTGGAAGATAAACTTTTGCAGATAAGCATTGTTAGGAATTCCAGAGGGTAAGATCGGCCACTAATGAATACTTGTGATTGATAAGAACAATCAAATAATGAATTTAAAATATTACCTTCACTATCCCTGTATATTAAGCTAGGATACTTTATGATATGGATTACTACTCAAAATAAAAATACTCTTTTATGTGTCCACTTCCTTTATTGTGCTTTGGGCCTGAACTCCTATTCACAGTACTGTTACGTGGCCTCTTAGAGCCTACTGGTACCTGTGAACCAGGTTCTTAAACCACGTGCCTTATGTTATAAGTGAGGTTTTTTGAGGTTTGAGTAGATGCTCAATAAAGGACACTTTCTGTGTCACCTTAAAACTGGATCTTTATATCTAATTCCATCTTGTAGTGAGCCAGTTAACAAGAAATTATTGTAGAACCCTCTGAAAAGCCTTAGATCTCTGGAGTTAGTTGTGGACAGCCACTGGACTCTTACTTTCAAAGGGTATGGGAAGATATCTCTAGATAATGCTTACAGCCTCTGGATTGTGCAAAATACAAGTGCATAAACACTGGGGAAAAAACCTGAAGCTTTCTGATTTTGCTATAGGTTAAAAACATGATGTCATTAACCACGTTCATCGAATTCTACTCTGCTATACTGAGTTCCTTTTTTACAAACTAACTGCAGATTGTTAGATCAGGCGGGAGCGTTTCACAGCAAGTAGAGGTAATAGCTCTGGAAGATATGAGCTAGACTAGTATGGTAGATGCAGAATTGTGAATTCATAAATATGAATGGCCAACACAGTGGAAGAAAATTTTAGAAAACTTTGAGAAAGTCATGTGGGATAATATCTTAAAACAAGAATAGATCAAGCTTGTATTAAGTAGTATTGCCTAAACTGTGGGATGCATTCAAAGAAACTGCCACCAAATCTTTCCAGTAAACATCTTATTCAGGCTTTCCTTCTGATAGTCTAATAGAGAGTATTTTTAGTGTTCTTATTTTGAAGAGAAATAGTTATCTTTTATGTCTTGATGATGGGTAGAAATTTTGTCTGAGAGTTGGGCACCTTACAGTAGGTGCTAGACATAACTTGAACCAGAAGTAAATAATCTTCAATAGAATATAGAGGAAGAGAGTAAATACTGCTTTTGTTGAGTGTCAGTTCAGTGTCTTCGCCACAAGACCACAGACATTAATCTTGCATGCTGTAGAAAAAACAGTGGAGCAATAAGCTGGGCTTTTTTTGGACACCAGGCTAAACTGGAAACAGAGATGCTTCAGAACTGTTTTCTAGTTTATCTTGGGAAACAAATAGTTCACTGCAGAACAGAATGAACTTCAGATAAGAGCCCTGACAGTGATAAGTATGATATAGTGTATTAGCACTTTATAGCATCTTTTGTAGAAATGATATATCAAAGACTTTACGTGGTTAGATAATACAGATATAAAGTTAAATGGTAGCAAGGAGAGAGAAAGTAAGACTTTTAAGGAAAGAGGGGACAATCTGTTTTCAGAGGACATTTGGAAGATAGATGGTAAATCAGAATGGTAGAGGCTTTTTTTTTTTTTTAAAAAAAGCTTTTTCTAGATGTCAAGTAGTGTGGGAAAGCATCTGTTTAAAGACGGGTGGGCAGAGAAGTACATGTGTAAAATTACTGCTAAATTGATGTTTCCTCTCGCTTTCCAGCACCCACTTTTCAGTCCACACTTTGTGACAGTTGTTTACACAAATACCTACACTTAGACCTAGATTTTATTGGGTTATATTTGTACTGATGATAGTTAAATTACTCCTGACTTGTGCTGATTTAAGTGAAGTACAAGTAAACTGTTAGAAGCTTTTATTCATGTGTGTCACTGTTCATGGTGAGTTTTACCTTTTCCCTCCCTTTATCAACTTTTTGATGGATTTCCCTAC
>NW_010430681.1:15191-18444 GCF_000710305.1 Buceros rhinoceros silvestris
TCCCTACAAGACTGTCCTGGGCAAAACAGTCTTCACTTGCAATTTTTACTTGCTTTGGTCCCAGTTGTCACAAACTGCAGTTTACACCTGATGCAGACTATTCTATTGCTTTCCTGTAGATTTTTTTGCAGAAGCTTGTGCTCAGCATGAAATTGCGCTGAATGTGCTAGAGCCTTTTCAAAACTGAAGCTGGAGTGAGTTGTGGAATATGACTTGGAGAAAAGGGCAGACAGGTTAGAGAGAGAAATTTATTTATGCTCCTGTCCTTGTCTATTTAAACCTATCCTAATCAAGTTGAGTACCCACAACAGCAAGGCTATGGTGAAAAGGATATTAGCCTTTCAAGTTGCGCAAAGTTAAATGCAATATGTGTATGATTAGGATGTGCAAAGCTTTGCCTTGAATGGTGTGGCCAACTGATGTGCAACGGCAACTGTCCAGAGGTCTGTTGCTAACTTTGCTACAGAGGGAGGGACCCTCACAGTCATATGCATGTATGAGAAGTCCTCTTCCTTTTTTGCACTGGGTAAGAGCTTCCCAAACCTAGATCACTGTAGGTTTCAATCAGCTTCTGAGCAAGATTACAGTGGTTTATGCATTCTTCCAGATAAAGAGAGTCTAACATACTGATCAGTATAGCATCTGAATTGAACAGAGGCCTGAATTGAACAGAGAAATTGCTGGGTAACTGTAGGGGGTCTTAGCTGGAATGACTCTGGAAGGCTCTGTAGTAACAGTATGAGCAGTTATTGTGGATTCTTAACATTCAGAAATTAAAATATTTGTTTTATGTGTTCTTAACACTTGCAAAAATCTGTGTATTTACACTTTATATGTAAATATATATACACACATGACTTACTTTTCTGTATTGATTAAGAAAGAACACATTTTTTTAAGGTATTAAATCCACAGAATAAGACTATTATGTTGCACTTCCTTGTGGAAAAAATGCAAACCTAACCTAGGAAAATATTTTAAGTGCTGCAATATGTTCTAGATCTGGTCATTATGTGCTGCCTCAAACTCCTTTTATTGCCTATGCTGTGTGCATTGGTGTAGAGGCACTTCAGCTGGGCTGTTGGCCATGTCACCTTCATGGAGGAATACCCTTTAATTCCTTTGAGATATTCACCAGTGTTTCCCTGTTGGCTTCTCAGGAGTCCCCGGCTCATCTCTGTAAGACTTTAGCTGTGCCACAGTGTCCCTAGAACGCCTCAGAGCAGCAGGCTGAGGGCCCTCACTAGCATCTATCCTTCTAGCCATGGTGTGTTATCCCACAGCTTGTCACAGGCAAGCCTGATATTATCTCTCTCCCCCTTCAGGTAGAGTTTAGAGTCTTGGTAACAAGCCCCACAAGCTCCTGAGCGAAGACTTGCTTCCCCCTTTGAGAAAGGTGAATCCCATCTGACACCAGCAAGCCTGGTGTCTTGCAGACTATCCCACTGTTGAAAAAAACCAAAATGGTGGTGGTGACACCAGTCACAGAGCCATGTATTAATAGACTGGATCTGTCTGTTTCCTCCAATGTCACTGTCTACAACTGGAAGAAGAGAGGAAAAAATAACCTGTACCCCAGATTCCCTCACCAATCATCGTGAGGCACTGAAATCTCTTTTGATCACTCTTGGACTACAGGTTGCGGCTTCCTCTCCACCTACATGGAAGATCAGCAATGGATAATAGTCCGAGGGCTGTGCTAGGTTAGGAAGTTTCCTAGTCCTTAACCCAGGGGAGTCCCTAACCCCAGGGAGGCAGCAGGCTTTCCTATGAGGAGGGTCTGCCTGGCATATGGGACCTTCTGTCTTCCATGTCCTTCAG
The DNA here is from genome assembly GCF_000710305.1 of Buceros rhinoceros silvestris. NCBI lineage: Eukaryota > Metazoa > Chordata > Aves > Bucerotiformes > Bucerotidae > Buceros > Buceros rhinoceros. Next base: position 17,013 of record NW_010430681.1, read on the forward strand.
TGACTGGCTTTCTACATCTACAGCCTCATACCTGTTGTACAGAGGCACCTGGGAGGGTGAGGTGGGCAAGGAGTGAGTTCGCCTGCCATCCTGAGTGTGGACTTGCCACCACTCACTTTCCTTTAGACTGTTGCCTTCAGCCTGGTGGGGAGAGGATACAGGGTCCCTTGAACTTGAACACTTTCTGGTGAGGGCTCCTGTTTCTGTCTCGGGGAGGGCAGAGCTTGGCTCCACCAGTCTTTTTCTTGCTCAGTCTCCCTGATGCTCCTTAACCTTTCTGCTCTCTCTTGCAGCTCTGCCACCAGGCTGAGCAGATCATCCACCTGGTCACACTGCACCCAGCTGTTCTCCCTGCTGCCTCTTGTTACCATGGAAAGGCTCTGGCTCTCCCTGCAGCCTGAGACCCGGAGAGTTGTTTTTGTGGAGCTCCATCTGGGTTGGTTGCCACATCTGTACTGGTGAGCATAGAGAATATGGCTTTTTGCCAGGTGGGTACCATAGCTAAGCTCATTCTGAGAGGGTGATGACCACCAACTGAACTCACCTCTTGAGCTGGCAGAGCTTTCAGCACCTTTCCTGCACCAACTGCCACACCACGCTCTGTTTGTCCGCTTTGTTCTCAGTGCTTCTGGTCACTGTGCTATAGGTGTGGCTGCAGATAACCAGGAATATAAACTGATTAGGTACTTCAGGCATACGTGCAGTGTAGACCAATCACAAGATTTCTGTCATTCTGTCTGGAGGATTGTTTTAATGGCCATATTTGCTGGTCACTTACAAGTGATTAATAATCACCTTTAACTATGACTAATTTACTTGAAAATTATTTGTTTGAAAAGGCTATGTCAGAGGAACAGAACAAGTAATATACACTATCAAAAGGTACAGTGAAGTGGTAAGGAACATAGATGAATAAAAGGTGAAAGAATGAATTTATGCTGGAAGTAGAAATTTAACTCAGATCTCTGACTCTTCTCCCATGTTCTTAGCAACATCCATCATTTTCTCATGAAATCAGGGGCGCAGGTTTTGGGTTTTTTGAAAGTCTTCTTTCTAGTTTTTCTGTTTATAGAGAAGTGTTGTTATCTTGAAAATATGCCCTCCTTTCATTAAAATATTTTAAGAAGATTTTCTGTAGTGTAATAAATGTGCAAGTCGCCCTCATCTCATTGGTTTTTAATATACTTCATACCTTTGAAAAACACCATACCTGGTTTTGAGTTATATTTGTTTTCATTGTTCACTTGCAAGGAGTATATTAACACCTTCTGTCACTAACATCTGGAGAATCACAGCTACTTTATAAAATGCCTTCATATTGGAAAACAATTTTTGCGAAGATGGACCACGAAAGAATTAGAAAATGCAAGGAATCTTGTTGAAGAAACTATTTCAGTGAGATTTATTAATAGCTCCGTTGCTCAGTTCCTAC
>NW_010430681.1:18560-30401 GCF_000710305.1 Buceros rhinoceros silvestris
GCCCGTCTGTATGAGAATGAGATTGAATTTTCTAGCTTTGGTTACTAAGCTTTCAGCTCCTGCAACTGCAGTTATTAATCAGCTGTCATGGCACACCATAAAAAAGAGGTTTAAAAAACCGTGTATGCTTTTTAGGCTAATAGTACCAGGAGGTAAAGCTGAGAATGGTTCATAATGCATATATTTTAATGTGCCTGTGATAATGTTGCAGTTTTTAGTTTGAATGACTTGTCTTGGACGTTTGTTTTGAGAATTAATACAATTTGCCAACAAAGCTGATTCTTCCCTCCACCGTTTAGTTGACTTAATTTGTGTGCCATAGCCTAATAGATTTGCCATGGCCTCGTTTAAAGATTTCTTTCATGCCTTTTGATCATTTGCTAGTAAGTGTTACGAAGTAGCAGATAAGGGCTCAAGGATTTGCTAGACATGAAAGAGAAACTTGGACAAAAATCCAAATAGGGAGAAAAAACCCACAAAAATTCCTCAAGTGTTATCTGCACTGGGGTTTTAGTCTGCCTGTGAATTTGCACTAGTATGATGTTTCTAAGTACACACAGGTAAAGCTGCTGCCTCTCATGCTTTGGATCAGTGGAGTTTCCCCCCTGCTTGAAGTTTGTGCTATGCCTCAGTGCCAATCTGTTCTAAGAACTGTGTCAACGTAAACCAGGACAAGACTTCAGTGTAGGCAAGACCTTAATATTAAAATACTAATGTTTTTCCTTGACACTGAATTTATGACTAATGTAATGAGAAATAGGAAGCTGAGAAATGAAGCGGAAAAATAAAATTCTCAGTTCATTCACAGAGTAGTTTCTGCAAAATGTGTAGCAGCCAGGCCTTGACATTGTGCTTCTCTTGTCCTGCAACCAAAGCCAGTCCCCAACACCTGTGCCTTGCATTTGTGGAATCAAAATGAGATTGATCATACTTTCTCACCAATTTGTCTGCTTTTTTGTTGATTATGAGCTTTCTTAACTTTAGATTGCAACAGAGGTGGGTAAACAAGCTTTGTTAACGACATACTAGTTCTTTCGAAACCTGCTTGTTGAGACAAGACTTTGGAATAGATGTTTAATTGAAAAAAATCTCTTAGGAAAAGCTTTTCTACTCTCTACCTTACTTTCCCAGCTGTTCACGTTTTCAGTGTATGTTTTATGAGATTGATGGGACTCTGTGCACTTGAACATCGTGAGGGATTCTCATTCATTGGTAAGAAAAGTAAAGCACAATTGAAACAAGGGCCTATGAAAGAAAATTATAGTCTCTGTGCTATTTTAAGCAGTGGAACTATGACATGCTATCTCAAAATTGTAAATCACTGTTAAATAGCTATGAACACACATTTTTGATACATAGCTGTTTCTTGTTCGTTGAAGGCTCATTTTGGACAGTTAGGTATTAAAAGATTCAGTGTGTTGCTAATATAGAAACACAGTTCCTAAAATAACATTACCATGTTATTGCAGATTCCCAATGTTCTAATTTCTTTATTAGCTGTATATTTTGGATCGCTTATAATGTTCATTTTCCCCTATCTTCACAGTTCAATTCCTAACTGAACAATCATGAAATTTACTAGTGTGTCATTCTTGACGTTAAAACTTACTGAACAGGTTGTTTGTGTTAAAAAATGAATATCCCACTCACTCAAATGGAGACAATAGTCCTGTTGCTGCTTCAAAATGAATCCCAGGAGCCCAGCTGGCAGAGGCTACCTAGGAGAGATTAAGTCAGGGTGGAGTCTGGCTGATCTAACCACATCTGTAGTCACTGACTGACATCCTAGTTCCCCAGCCCTTGGGAGATCCTGACAAGAGGATGAACATAGCATGTATTTTGTGTAGGTGATTAAAACGAATCTTTCAATACAGTCTTAGCAAACTAATGATGGAAGAGAAAAGGCTCTTTTTCCTTTTACCTCTCATTTTACAGTAAGTGTCTCTAGATTTGAAAAACAGTGTAATGTAAAAATTAAATTATTATTAAAATGTTTTTTTCTCCTGCAAATTATTTCCAAGAATAAAAGCTTAGGATAGAGGTGAGAAAAATGTTTAATGACAAACAGATAGAAATGACATCAAGGTGTCCCCATCATTAAAAAAAAAAAATTATTCAGGATTTAACTGTAAATCTTCAGTTCTCCTAGGCTCTTTTAGGAACTCAGCTGTTAATGCTATCTAAGCATTAGTTTTCTAGAAATTCAGAAACATATAACTAGGTCTTAGAAATGAAAGTGTCAAATGATTCTTAGTGGGGGAAAAAAAAAGAATCTAGTGACTGAGAAACAATTAACAAACCATTAACAAGCCCAGACTTCTGTGTATATTGTTGAATATTTTCTGATTTAACACAAGAGATGGAGGTTTTGAGTGTTCTACCAAAATCTGAGTGGACAGTTGAAGTGATCAACTTGCTTTGCTAATGTCTGATTGAATATACTTTGAATATGTGGTTCATTTTTATACCTCTGTATATATTAGTAACATTCATACTTTGCAGTCTGGATCACACTGAAAATTTTAGGATAATCTGTCACCATTGCACTAGCTCTATTACAGTTCTGCTGATGCTGGGATCAGCATGAGAAATGAATATATAAGCTGTTGGCACTTACTATCATATTTCTTAGATCTATCTTCAACTTTCAGTATGGCATTGAAATTATCTTAACTAATGTACATTGCTTTATGAACTCTGCAGTTGTAGCTAGTGCACCCACAATCAATGTCAGAGATTGAGCATGTGTAGTTTTATGTGGGCTACAGTGAGGGATGCTTTTTTTAAATAAGTTCTGCCCACAAGGGAATTGGCTATTGTTAATGCAGTTAGTAAACTAATTAACATAGAAGAAACTCATATGCTTCTTAGAGCAAAACACCAGGAGAAGATTAAAACACCTTTGTCATTCATGTACTTTCAAACAACTTATTTGAGGATTTTCAGAGGCCTGTGCAAACTGAGTAACTCTCGATGTTTTATTAGTCCTTTGCTCTAGATGCCTAGATCTAATACTTTTGGTTTCAGAAAACATACTTCTGTTAGCCAGCTGTTTATTGTCAGAGTGATGGAAGTTTACCCCAAATTACTGGGAGTTTTTATATGGAATGTTAAATAAGCCAATCCTAGCACAGTGTATAAACATAAATGTCCATCATACTAATAAAACCATGTTGAGGTTACATCCGAAATGGCTATCAGGTCTAATTCAGCAACTGTTTTTGAGGTGATGACACCTGCTCTGGAAAACAGTCAGAGTAATGAGTATGTAGATGGTATCCTGGTTCAGGGATTAGCATTCTGTACAAAACCTCTGCTCTTGGGGCTAACTGCAGTGTGTTGATAAATGACTTCAGATATCAAAGCAGGATCTAGATCAGGGAGTAATTACTGAATAATCTCATTCTGGAGCCCTTTAAAGAGGGTGTCAAAATGCTGAACTGTTTGAATTATTGCAATATGACTGAAAAACAGTTTGAAGTTGGTATGTTGTAGCCAAGTGATAAAATATGGTGTATACTTAAGTGACAGTGAGAGTAGTTCATATGTATTCTGAAATTTGTTTAGCACTTTTATTCCTATTCCTGTATATTGAATAAGCATTGCTATCAAAACTTGTCTCTGTGAATTCACAGCCAAAAAAAAGAATACTCGAGGCAAAAGTCAAAGGGCACTATTTATAACGATCTCTGAAAGCTAGTGAAAATTGACATAGTTATTGTGCATGTTACTGTGCATAATTTGGAAGGTTTTGTTCTTCTGGTTCTCTTAAAATGAAAATATATAATTAGCACAATAATTATTTTTAAGACTTAATAATTATGTGTAATGCATAGTCTTCACTGTTTGTTCCTTGAGTATCTTCACTGACTTAGTGTTTAAAGAGTAAGTTAAGGATACTGCAAGGAGTGTATTGTGCAGCCTGATGAACCATCATGAAGAACTCCAGAAATGGTGTTTTTGTGAAGCTGACTCTACTGGTAACAAATCTTAGAAAAAGATGCATGATCTAGATAGAAATGCCGCTGTTATGGTCCCCATTATTGGAAAGGACGTAAACTCTACTTCAAAGTCTTGCATTAGAGTCACATTCTTTCTCTTTTTAAAGTTCTTAACTTTCTCCAGGATCTCATACAAGAAAATGAATTAAACTTCTAAAAGCTGGAAAAATACAAAATTCCCCCAAAGATGCAGAGAGGAGAAGAAAAGTAAGGGGTGAGGGGAGACCCCTTGGAACAGAATGCAGAGGGAGATTTGCTGGGAGAAAAGAATGACAAGTTTTGATCACAGAGAAGATAAAAAAAACCCCATTTCTTAAGTGATCCCAGCGGGAAAGACTGTCTTCCAGTACAGAGGTTCCAACTAGAACCAGTTTGCCTTTAATAAGCAGATAAAGCTTGGCTGTACATTATTTCAATCATATCATTCACTGTTCCTTCTAATAAATTAAATTAAAAATGGTTGTCTGACATAAGCCTTGCAGCCATAAAACTCAAGATCCCCTCTTAATAGGCAGATGAGGGACTTGCAAGCAGCATGCAGCTCATCTCCATTTTTGACCTTGTGCCTAAACAGAGATCTGCTAAAAGGAGGAGGGAAGTAGGCACTTTGGGACACTAATTCAACTTAATGCTGAGTATGATTGAAGTTGTTTCTGTAGGCAGTAAAATAGACACTCCATAAGGTCTAGGAATAATGACATGTTGTAAATTAATTTTATTTTAATTTTAAAAGCTTGCTCGAAGGTAGTATTACTAGAAGCACTTCAGCTTAAGTGTGGATCTTGCGTCTGGATTTTTTTTTTTTAAACCTATAGGCTCACCAGGCAGCTGTTACTTAATTACAGATCTAGCTTTACATGTCCAAAAACTTGGATTTGGATTGTGGGATCAGTCAGAGCAGAAATCACGTTAATCACTTCAGTGGTTTGTCATTTTCCTTCGTAATAAGCTTCATTTAAAAAAACCCACCATCTAATTTTTAAAAAATGTACTGTCCTGTGTAATTGCATCTCTGTAGCGTGTAGTCTAAATTATGCCCATCCAATGGGTATGTTGGGCAGTAGTGGAAAAAATGAAATGTGACCCATTGTCATAGCAGGCATGTGCTTGCATCCCATGTAATTGCTTATCTCTTCAGCCAGGCTGAAAAAACCTGTAACCTCAGAGTGAACTCCAGCCCCAGACCTCTACAATAAGAGTAGAGGAAATGTGTGCTCCAGCAGTCACTTAGAAGCGACACATCAGACTATACTCTCATAGGCTGATTTTCTCCTGAAGGCATGGACTTCGGTTCTTAGTTTATATTGGAAATGCAATTTTCTACAGATTAATTGTCTTAAAGAGTTCTTCAAGGCTTTACAGGGCATTATTATGCTATTTTTCAAAAACAAAGTATAATTTGCTATTAAAAGCAATTATGATCTCTGATGTCTGAAAGAAGTAATTCTTAGAGTCTACCTTAGTTATTCTAAATACTGCTGCATTAGAGCTCGTTTAGCCTTGTAAGGCATCCATCTAAGAGAAGGACACTCTAACCAAACCTACGACCCGAGGACTTCGCTGTCACCGTCCAAGCTCTCTAGGCCCTGGCAGATGAACCTCAGGTGTAAAGGGTGGAGCCAGTTCCGCGCATGCTGGTGCCTCACCTGAAAAATCCACTGCGCAGGCCCAAAGGGTGCACTCATCGCTTGCAGTGAGCGTGGGAAAAACCCTTCCCAGATCTTTGTTCGCGAAGCCAAGCCATGATGAACGCTTACAGAACTCTCACTTATCCCATTTCTGCTTTACTCCTGCCTTATGCAAGTCACTCTACACTATTTTGAGTTGGATACGTTAAAATCCTTGCTAGTAACTTTGCTGTGATTTTGGGGAAGACACTTGTGTATCTTTGTCTATCAGACTCAGGTGGTCATTAACTTTGACAAGTGACAAAATCCATTTCTCCAAAATCCAATAGGTGACTAAACCTTTCTATTTTTTGCAGTGTTCCTAAGATAACCTGCTCGAGAGTGAAGGATTGAAGCAGGATAAAAATTCTACTTTGGATTTTCTAATGTGATCAGATGTGTAAAAAGGCATGTTGTTGCATGACAGGCAGTGGCCTCAACTATGTAGGAAAAGTTGCGTAGTCTGGGCCAAAAGAAGTTGCCCCCTTCCACCAGGGGCAGGTTTCTTGCTTCTTTCCCTGTGCTGCAATAATGCTAGTGAGGCTATGAATCTGCTTTTTTCAGTTCTTCTCTGCAATTCAGTTGGCTGTTTGCCCAAGAAAGGTAATGGGATGCTCCAGTTTAAGGGCATAAGGATTTTGGATGGCTCCTCCTGGGGTCTACCTGTTGGGCCTGATCTTAAGTGAGCCACCTTTACTTGGACTCTCCTAAGTAAACCAGAAGATGCAATTATCTGGTGCACTTCCATGATTTTCTCTTAATGATAGTGATGTGAAGCAACATCATGTTAATTTGTTGCAAGCGGTAGTAGAATGCTATGGGAAAGTATTATTTACCTGTTTTACTTCTGATTAGGCTTTTAATTATCACTTACAGAAACTATATTGTTTCTAAGAATACCTGCAGAAAAGCATTGCGTGAATTTTCTTGCAGCCTAGCACAAGCAGACTGTTACTAAATCTGATGTGTAGCTGTGATTACAGTTCATTGTGAACTGTGTTTCATCATCATCATCATGGCTTGGCTTCGCGAATGAAGATTTGGGAAGGGTTTTTACCACACTTATTGCAAGCGTGCTGATGGCTGCTACAGGGCTTTGCAAACGTGAATATACTCTTTGGGCCTGTGCAGTGGTTTTTGTTTTTTTTTTTTTTTTAGGTGAGGCGCAGCGTGCGCGGAACCGGCCCCACCCTTTACACCTGAGGTTCATCTGCCAGGGCCTAGCGAGCTTGGACCATGACAGTGAAGTCCTCGGGTTGTAGGTTTGGTTAGAGTATCCTTCTCTGAGATGATGGATGCCTTACAAGGCTAAATGAGCTCCATCTGCCCGAGTCTGGAGTCAGAGTTGTCCTTCTCCTAGGATGGCTGCCCGAAGGCTAGTGAGCCCATCCTGCCCCTGGACACACTTTGTCTGACCCTTCAGCTGAGACCTGTCTGGCTTGGGAGACCCCACCGGAGGCACATGCCACCACCAGCACAGCTCTCAACCTCACAAGGGCATGCAAGCTCCTTCCCCACGACAAGGGGGTGCCCATGAAAGAGGAACTCTGTTTAAGAGAGAGTTATATAGTCTAAAGCTTTATGACTGATAGATACTGAAAGGAAAAATCATAACAGAAAATTCATGGGCAAGTGGTAGGCAACTGTACCTACTGTGGTAAGAAGCTGTGAGGATTAGGTAACTCAGAGGATTAGTACTTGTGTGCTTAACCAGTTTCCTGAACAGAAATGAACTTATTCATACACTTTTGCTTTTTAAATGTCCAAAGTGAGTGGTGTATCACAATGAACCTACGTTTAATGATGGCGTATAGACCTGATTGTTAGGGAAGAACCAGGAGGCAGCTGCCTTTTAAAGTAGGAGACTGCAATGAGAAAATGTGTCTGAATGTTCTAACACCAACCCCTGACATAAATGTACTACAGAGAGGTAAAAGGATACTTTTTTCCCACACAAACCAATTCATTAAAATATTGTTATACACTAGGGTCTTGATGTTGACTGACAAGTCTTTCCTTAATGTATTCCTAATGTAAGATAATTTTTCATGCATTAACAGTCACAGAATTTAAAAGCTGGTATAGACTAAGTTCTGTTAGTCTCCTAAACAAAACTACTGCATTTCCAATAGCTCGGGAAGGTATTCAGTCCAATCTTGAATTTAAATGGGAGCTATGCACCTATTCTGATTCATTAGTCTGCCCCCTGCCAGGAAATAACAGTGTGTTAGCTGCTTCCTGGGGAAGGCGGTTCTTGCCTATGGAGGTAGAGAAGCAGTAAGAGCTGGGGAGGGGGCAGTTGGTGCATGTAACATTCTGTGTCTGCCAAGAAGTAGTTCTGTTTTTCATTAAAGGGTATTTGCAGATCTGCACACTGTCTCTATTCTTGGTTTCACAAAGAGAAAAAACCCTCATTCTCTTTCTGTGAGACAAAGTTAACTTTTTAACGGTGAGCAGCCTACCACACCTGCTTTGTCCTAAATGCCACAATTAATTGTATGAGTATTATTGGAAAGATCTTTGAATGTTTGTTTCTTAAGCAGAAAATCCTTATTTATCTGTTAAAAATTGGTATTGGTCTCTGTTATTGAAGCCTAACAAGAGTCAGTATTGAGCAAATCTTTTTTTACTGTTCTTTGCTGGGTTTTTTGGTCCTGTCTCAATAGCCATGAAGAGTAAGTACACCTACACCATTCCACAGTATGCCTTTCACAGAAGTGACTCAGCAGGGATGTTCAATTCTCTCTGACCTCTGACAATCCCTTAAACTTGTATAAAGGCAGAAAAATCTCCTCATATGAACATTCTTGTGGTGGATTTTTACAGCTGCTACTCTACATGTTTCAAAATGGTAAGTTCAGTTCTTAATTCTAAGGAGAGCATCAGGTGAGAAGTGAACTCTGTACTTAACTCACAGCTACCTTCTGGAATAGTTTTTCCACAGCTTGCTATTTCCCTTTTTGTAAAGCATATCACTCCCCATGCATTAGGCTTTTTTAATTTCAGAAGCCTGCTGGGATTGACGTTTTGTAAATCCATCTACATGTGTAATCCTTTCCTATTACTCAGAGAAGTACTTTGACTCTCCTGCTCCAAACTAGAGAACTAGAGAAAAATGGATTAGTTTTTTTGTAGGGTCGGAAAAATTTCACCTATAGCCGCAATCAGTTGTCACTTTCAAATCTTTTGAAACTCTGTGACTGAGTAATAAGCATTTTTTTAGCAGAACTGAGATAGAATAAGAAATTATTTCTTGAAAAAGTTACAACCAGATTATATCGCTTCATCTTAATGGGATTTTAAATCAGACCTGGAATGCAATTTTATCATGCAGATGTTCTGGTCTCATCGTCCCATTGTTGCTACAGGATGCTACAGGCTTTCATCAAAAATCTGACAAAATTTACATGTGCCTGGGCTTTTACATTTTTACTACAGGGTGACTTTGGGGTAGCTAAGTATAGTCAAGTTGCAAATTCGTGTATCAGAGCCGTGTGGTAAGTCCTTCTGTCAGTGCTTACTAATTTGTCTTTATGTAAATATAAACTCAAACCAGTCCAATAGTGAGTATATGTAAAACCATTTTGTTCAGCTTTATGTTTTTGTAATGAAAAATGTCAATTATCATAATAGCAATTGTAATACCATATTATCTACAAATTCTGTTTTTCTCAGTACTGCTTTCTACAGAACACAGTCTTACATGAACCCTACCATAGGCAAAAAATGTGGAGACAAAGCAAGCTACTGTATCACCTATATAACGTGATTGCACAGTTAGAAATTGTCCTCTGATAACTTTATTTTTTTTAGTAAGATGTAGTAGAATAAAATCTGTAACCACTTCACATTATAGGCTTCTATTTCATGGCTAGAGTTCCTAACGGTTACAATAATACAATATAGTGGCAATATATATGAGGCTTGCTTCATTAGCCATGGTGGTTGTGATATGGGCATCAGAGGGACTAATTCCTAGTTAAGGTTATTGGGTTTTAAAAATACTTTTTTGTTGTTGGTGGTGGGGTTTTTGTTTTAAGGCTTATTTACCCATTTATGTCCAGATAGGGTTTATCCCAGGATCAGTTAGTTATTTCGTTATCTGCATTGCAGTAAGTGGGCAGCTGGAATCTGCCTTTGATAGAGTCTGGACCTATACTAAAGAGAATCGGTGCTACAGCTGAAAAAATGCACAATCACACCTGACAATCTAATTTTTTAAGTATAAGGTTCAGTTGGCCTCTTTCTTCTTGCTGTGTGGCATGAATATCTCGTGTACTGGCTGTGTGACCTGTTGGATGATAGTTGGGGAGAAGTACAAGAGTGTTACAACCTGCTAAGTTAAAGCTTTCTAGAGAATCCTGAAATGAAAAGGATCTTACTGCAGGATGTATTTGCTGGCAGAATTCTGCCACCATGGTCCTGTGTGTTCAACCACGTGTGTCTGCTTCCAGTTGCTTGGCCTTAGACAGGAAGTTTTTTGTGCTGGAATTTAGGTATGCAGGGAAGGCAGCAGGGCAGGACAAGGAACCATTCAGTTCCTGGGACTCTAATCTAGAAGATAGATGTAGAAGACACTGAGATGCAAATCCTTGTGCGGTGATGTCTTCCCTTAATAGCAAAGCTATTAAGAGTGTCTGTTGAGCCACTGGACTTCAGGCTGTCTCTGTTCCTCTGCTTATGAGATTAACAATACCTTACATACATGGCTAGAGTGAAGTTAGGAAAATTAAATGAATCATGTGTTTCAGATGTGCTTATGGGGACCATATAAATATAATAAAAATGAGGATGATGTGCCAAACATCTAGAGTCCTAAACACTTGAACAGCCTGCCCGTACTATATAGTCTTCCCCAGATTTGCTTTGCTTATGTGCTGGTTTATATGAATATGCAGCTCTGAAATAACAGATTTTTTTTCCAGATTCCTGTTTTTATTTGTATTAAAATTTTATGAAACAAAAAAAGAAGTTAGTAGTGTGAGGGGGGATGTAATTTTTTTTGCGAGAGTATGAAATATTCAATTTCTTCTTAGGAGATGTTATAAACCAAAGAAAACATGAAATTAATGAAGATATAATTTTATGTTTACAGTGTACAACACTCTTGCCAAAAAGTGCCACTTCTTTAGTCTGCCTCCTATGCCACAAACTGGTAGTAATTAGAGTTACTGTAATAAAGGGGAGCCTGAAGAATATTAGAATGAAGCTTGTGTTAAAATATGTCTGGGCTTTATAGGTCAGACCTTGCACTTTGAATATCCTTTTAGAATGAGGAATGTAACATATAAAACATCAGCTTAAAAACATGACCTCTGGGGGAAGAATACGCTTGGATGTTTTGGTTTTCATTTCTGTAAGGTGAAATACTATAGGCAAATATGGAATCTGAACTGCTCTGGGAGATAAAACTGTACTACCCTGTCACAAATTGGTTTTGCTTTTTGTCTTTTTCCCCCCATTTCCCCCCCTTCCCCCGAACTACACTTTGAGATTCTGGTGAGAATGTTCTCCTGAAACTACTCCTGACTCAAAATGGGGAGTAAAGATTTCACAGTCAGGATGTGGCTTAGAGGACATGCGACAGGTGCAATGTTCTCATCAAAGGCCTCAGAATACCTTTTATGTCTGGCTGAAAAAGGACAGATATGTCCACGTTGTCAAGTCTTGCAATTTCTAATGTGAGTCCCATGACAGTTCCGTTAAGTAGTAGACCTTCCGGTGTGCTCTTTGCAGCCGGTCTTGCCTATCCTGCATTGGCCTTTTCAGCCATCAGCGCGCTTGCAGTAAGCGTGGGAAAAATGCTTCCCAAATCTTCGTCCGCGAAGCCAAGCCATGATGATGAGATGAATAGCTAGTATACTTATATAAGATATAATTTTCTTATTATCAGATAATGAATTTCCTTCTAAAGTACAAGTAATGTCTGGAGCAGTTTATTTCCCTGTATATTTTATTTGCCATTAACATTAGCCAGTTGGCTTTCTCAGACACAAAACACGGAGGAAGACAGAGTAAAGCCAGGAAATGGTAGCCAAATTTGCAATACCTTGACTCCACTGCTTGCATCTTTCTAACTTGCATGGCATCAAAAGGCATACATATGATTTCTGAAAAATCATGCCCTTTTTAAAGGGAAAAAAACCCCCAAATATGTCCCTGGAATTTTTGGG
>NW_010430681.1:30509-41326 GCF_000710305.1 Buceros rhinoceros silvestris
AAAGAGTGTGCTTCAAAAACGTCCTTGGGCACTAATGATACCATTGTGTTTTAAAAACACACACACACACGCCCTCCCCAAAATCAAAAGCAATCAGTCACTCTCTGCCGCCACCCCCACCACCAGCTGAAATAAAGTTTCCTGCCATTTTTTGCTAATTTAGGCATATTTATATGGAGTGTTTTCCCACATAATAGCTACAGTTGTCAGTATTTTCTAGGGTAGGGAGGTAAAACTGTAAAAATAGCCTACTAGCTTTACCACAGCAGACAAACTTCAGCTTACCATCTCTCTGGCTGTCTGTAATACTAGTTGCTGATAGCTTAATTCTGTTTGCATTAGTTCAAGTAGTTTTGTCTTTTTATTAAAACAGTGAAGCCCTAGATTTCATTGTGTGTCTGAGTAAACCTGTATCCAAACACAGAGGATATTTTCATATCCTATTCTATACTGAACACAAGGTTAACATAGCTTTCCTTGTTGCTAACTAGTGGGCAGAGAGGGAGAATACCAGTTGACATGGTTAGTAATTCAAAGCTATCATAACTTCTAATATGTGTATCTGACACTACTAGCTTGAAGATGTGCTAACGTTTTCAAGGAGTGGGATTTTTTTACACATCCATAGATAATATGATAGTGAGGAGGTCTACCCATTTGCTGATGTATTGGATTTGAGCCTTATGACATCCCTGTGTATTCTCTGGGGCATTCTACTGAGCAAAGGAGTGTGATCTTTATGTGGATGTCTACTTCCAGACGATACACAAACCTTGTTGTATGGAAAACCTGAAGAAAATATGAAGAAAAAGGAGTTGGCATGGCTGAGGGGTGGAGAGCTGGAGTAAATGTTGAGATAGAAGTGTTAAGTGGGAAAGCTTGGTATAAAGGAAAGGTGAAGCATGAAAAAAAATTTGAAATGGGAAGAGGAAGAGAAGAGAAGAACTGAGATAAAAGTACAAGAAGGATAGAGGAAAAAAGATGTGGTAGAGAGTAAACATCTAAAATGCCAAAATACCATGTTTGTGCCCAGCACTACTGTTCACAGCCCTGAGCAGAGAGCAGGGCAGCAGTGTGTTGATGTGAATTCAGTTGCACTATTTAAACAGCTGAGCATTCTTTGCCTCTGGTACTGGAACTGATCGCCCCATGTTCAATTTTTAAAATTTGCACACCAGTAGTCTTAAACCTTATTAAGCAGAAAGAACAGGCTTTAGAACTCATATTTGGTGGAATGTTATTGTTCCAGTTCATAATCTCATCAGCTGTTTTCCAAATGTAGTTTGAAGAAGTGTAGAGCTGTGCAAACTATACACAGATCTTTATATTTGTAAGAGATTTTTTTTTTTTAAGAAAACTGACTTCCTGCTACATTCCTACTCTTTTTACTCTTACCTTTCAGAAAAACAGTTGTTTGAGTATGTTTTCTCGAGCTGCTTTGTACAGAGTCAGGAATCAAACTAGTCCTGTTATTTGAAATTAGCTCCTTTGACACACAAAAGCATTCATCAGTGTTCAGTAAGTGTTGCTGTTGTAACAGAAAAGTAAAAATAAACAGTTCATTTATGGTTTTAAGACCATGCTCTCAGATTAATCTATAGCAACTGAATATGAGTTTGACTAAAGTCAACTATTCTAACACTATATTTCTAGCTGGCAACAATCTGTCATTATTAAATTGATTTCTTTGAACTGTTATTTACTGTTAAGATGAACATTTTTAACAATTACATTTACAGTGCAAATCATAAATATGATTTATGGCTTAAATGGTTAATTTACTGCAGTTGATGATGCACTTTTGCTGCCAATTACCCAGGATTTCAGATCCATTTTTCACATAGAACATCTGCACTGAGAGAAGGAAGCTCAGCCACAAACCAATCAAATAGTCAGATCTTTGGACAAAGACCATGTGTTTTCTGCCATGAGAAATCTGCAGGCAACTCCCTTAACTGAAGGCATCAGTTATTTCATTCTGCTAGTTGCCTTTGATGTTACCTGCAAGGTGATTTTCCTACAAGACTATGGACAGTAGCAGTATTGGTATGGATTTTCTGATTGCCCCACCAATTAGCTAACTAGTGATTTTAAGCAATTGTGCAGTGGACAGCTTATTGAGAGGAATCTGTAGAGTGTCTTCTCCATGCATATATACATATGTATAAATATGTATATGTATATAAAATATACAGTTTCCATGTGACACAACATGACTAAATATTTTATAAAAACTTAAAATATGTATCTGTGTATATAAAACATAGAAAGCTAGTGACCCTGTAGTGACAATGGATGTATTAATGATCTTAGGTGATTCTCTGGAATTCACTCAAACAAAAAAACTCCCAACACCAAAACCCCAATTCACGAACCAACTCTGCAGCACTCCACGCAAATCTAATCTGCACAAAAATTGCTTCAACCATAAACCTGGTGATAAGTTGCAGACATAAGAGGAATATGCATCTGCAGCATGTTACTGTCATTAATATCATCGGTACACAAATTCTTTCTTGAGCTGCATATAATTTCCATTTGTTCAGAGGAAGATGTTCTCTTTCTTTTTTCTTCTCTTAGGCAGAATTGAAACCATGCATTGACTGGAAAAATTGTATCCTCTCCAGGCTTCTGTAGGTAGCCAGTAATGTCCTGATGTGCAGGATTCGTAAAGGCAATTACGATGAAAAGCAACAGTGATCTAGATTCATTTTAGGTTCTCACTATGAAAGGCCACATCAGATCCATGTGGATTCAAATATCAAGATTAAGTTTCTGGCTGTGAATTTTTCCTGCAATATCTTTTGGTCTCTTTTATCAGTTTATTGAGCTCTAACTGAAAAGCAATGTTAGGTTTCTTGTACTAGCTACTCTGAAAGTGTGCTGTTGGGGGACTAGTTGGAATAATATATTCATGACTAAAGTATAGCCATTTGTCTGTTGATCTGTCTCAAGCAGTTTTTATCCCTCCTTGATATTTATTTCTAAACATACTTCCAAAGTCAGATATTACAGAAGCACTGGTTGGAAGAGACCTTTAAGATCATCAAGGCCAACTGTTAACCCAGCACTGCCAGGTCACTAAGCCATCTCCTTCAGCACCATTTCTATATGTCGTTAAAATACCTCTAGGGATAGGGGCTCCACCACTTCCCTGGGCAGCCTGTTCCAATGCTTCACAACCCTTTCCGTAAATAAATTTTTCCTAATACCAGCCATCTCCTTCAGCACCATTTCTATATGTCGTTAAAATACCTCTAGGGATAGGGGCTCCACCACTTCCCTGGGCAGCCTGTTCCAATGCTTCACAACCCTTTCCGTAAATAAATTTTTCCTAATACCCTGCTTAAATGTCCCCTGGTGCAACTTGAGGCTATTTCTTCTTTTCCTTGGGAGAAGAGAGTCACCCACACCTTCCTACAACCTTCTTTCAGGTAGAGAGCGATATGATCTCTACTGAGCCTCCTTTTCTCCAGACTAAACAATGCCAGTTCCCTCAGCTGCTCCTCATAGCACTTCTGCTCTAGATCCTTCACCAGCTTCGTTGCCCTTTTCTGCACACACTCCAGCACCTCAGTGTCCTTCTTGAAGTGAGAAGCCCAAACCTGAACACAGTATTCAAGGTGCAATTGAGTACAGGGGGACGATCACTGTCCTGGTCCTGCTGGCCACACCTAATACAAGCCAGGATTTATTGGCCTTCTTGGCCACCTGGGCACCCTGCTGGCTCATATTCAGGCAGCTATCAAGCAACACACCCCGGTTCTTTTCTGCTGGGCAGTTTTCCAGCCACTTTTCCCCAGGCCTGCAGCGTTGCAGGGGGTTGTTGTGACCCAAGTGCAGGAACCAGCATTTGGTTTTGTTGAACCTCAAACTGTTGGCCTTGGCCCATCAGTCCAGCCCGTCCAGATTCTTCTGTAGAGCCTCCCAATCTTCTAGCACATGAACACTCCAGCCTTACTTGGTATCATTTACAAACTTACTGAGGATGCACTTGATTTCCCTCATCTGGGCCACTGATGAAGTTACTAAAGAGTAGTTCTCAACATTTATTTGCTAGCAAAATAAAGCCATCTTCTTCTAGTATTCTTTGCAGACACTCCATTTTGCTAATCACTGTAATAGATCCTCTTTGAATTTGTTCCCATTTAATTCATTGTGCTGCCATACACATGAGAAGAACTGTATATAGTTATTTTAATTGACATGTTACTGAAGATTTGTACAATAGCGCTCACTGATAGACCCTGAAGTCTGAGTATCGATCTGCGTATCTCAGAGCCAATTTTATTCCTTGATTGCAGATAAATATGTGAGATGGGATCAATCCTAATGTCTTTCATAGGCAGCATGTAACAGTCTATTTAATTGTTGAATATGAATGGATATTCTTGGAAGTGGTGCAGAGATGGTGACAATATGGCTTACATGCAGCTGTGTAATTTTTAGGCCTCTGTGCTGGTAAAGGAGTGTGGTTTATGCTATGATGGATGGTGGCTTAGCGAAAATACTCAGAGATTTTAGCAGAGATTTTTCTTGTTCTAAGCTTTGGATGTGTCTGGCATACTTTTATAAAAAGGGGTCAGTCTGTCAATTTTTCTTTCCACTTTGGGGGCATGTAATATTCAGGAGAGACCCCTGCTGATTTACTTTTCCTAGTATTTTTGCTTGAATGGAGGTTGCAAAATTTATTGTAATTTGGAACTGCTTGTCTGAAATCCACTTGTCCAGCATAGTAAAAATTTGTTTACCTTCAATACAACCTGCAGATTTTGTCTAATTAGCTTTTCCATCTAAGTAACACTGTTTTCAACACACCCATACAATTTCACTCCCTTGTATACACTGCAGAAAGCAGCCTTTCCTGTAAATACTCTTTGATTTTTTGCTACTGTTGTTTTCTAGGTGGGTAAGTGGAGGTTACTTCAGCATGACAAGCAGGGTACCAATTAACATTTATCTCAGGGGTGAAAAACTGAGCAAAAGTTTTAAGAAGCACAGTTCTGAAGTTTTAAGAAGCACAGTTCTGTATTTGTTCTGTGGAGCAGGGGTAAGGCGGGATTTAGACACCCATATCCATTTCATCCCTGTTGGCATGCACCCTAAGCGGCAGTAGTACACAGATGGTTTCTCTGCTGGGTTTGTATATTCACACAGGTATATAGGTGTACCTATCATATATGCTCGTGTACAACTAGTGGTTTCTCTTGGGAATTTTTATTAATTGCAGTGTACTACCCTTAAGCAGTCCTCAGAATGTTATAGCCTGTAATAATTGTCAAGCTTTTCAGGTACAGCAGTGTGTGATTCACGGGTGCAGTCAAAAATAAAAACAAAATTTGCTTGTCTTTTCAAGATAACCTGAAAGCTAGAATTTTGGAACTCTTTTTTTTTTTTTGTCTATTTCTTATGATTTCTTTCATTTCATTGATGCTTCAGACAGAATGTTCAAATGTTTTTTAATTGGGGATTCCTAACAACACTGGATTTAAGAACTTTCATCAGTTCCAGAACTGTAAAACCATGTCTTTCTTTAAAGGCAGCTATTTCCTTGAATGAATTCGTACACTTCATATCACTCAAGCAAAGTTAAGAATTTTGCTTTAATGATTCAGTGCCTCAGTTTATCCATCTGTAATAAGATATTTAAATTTTCTGATTTCACAAGGATGTTGTCAGTTTTAATTCATTAATACTACAAAATATTTTTATTATCTGAAATGCAAGGAGCTTATCAGTGCCAAGTGTTAACAAGCACAAGTGCTCTGGAACTGTCTAGTACTGAACACCAAGTGTGAGCAATGCAGCCTTTTCACCACTTGAGTTTCCAAGGAAATAATTTACCTGGAATTACGGCATGTTTGGATTCTTGAATGTTAGTGGAAAGGCCAGTTTCTGTGCTAACACAAACTTCTGTATTGTGACAGCTTGAAGTTTTATACCCAGTCACAGGAATAGGGCTGGAAAGAATGCAAAGACACGGAAAGCATGAAGGCTTAGGATCTCACCTAGAGAAAAGATGTTAGCGGTTAGAGCTTAGTTATTCAGAATATGAATAACTGCTCAGGGGATATTGTAACAGCCTTCAGTTCAGTACCTACCTGATTTAAAGTTCCTTTGCACAGCTAGGCAGCGTGAAGGGCTCCTTGGGGATGTATGAGAATCTGGCCTTCCAGTACTTTCAGCTGATCTATCTTTTTGAGTGGTCAGTTCACAATACAGAAAAGCAGTGTCTTTATTAAAAAAGAAAAAACAAGGTGGGGGTGGGGAGGGGTGGGGAGGAAAAAGCTACATGATAAATGTACAAGTAATTAATATAGATACTTCTTCATTACTGTCATTGGTGCTGTAGTTTTTAACAGTTTTACCTGTGACATGATTCTTTAAACTGTAATTTTGTGATGATTTATAAAATACAAATCAAGCAGTATTTAATCTATTTTTACAAAATTAAAAGTCATGTAGAAATGTGAGTGAAAAATTAGCAATGAAAGTCACACAGAAATAACCCCAGTTCTGTTAATAACAATAATTTGCATTTATATAGCATTTTTCATTTATTTTCACTCATTTCATTCACCAAGGCATTTTGTTACCTTCCAGGCTGACATGCCTGTATTGAGGAACTTCAGTCACCTCTGAGGCACAAGCGGTGATCAAATAGCATGTAGCACATCACAAAGCTTCATAGGGAGGAATCGTTTGGCCCCAGGTAAAGGATCCAAATGCTGAAAGTGCTGAGGG
Source organism: Buceros rhinoceros silvestris (assembly GCF_000710305.1). Taxonomy (NCBI): domain Eukaryota; kingdom Metazoa; phylum Chordata; class Aves; order Bucerotiformes; family Bucerotidae; genus Buceros; species Buceros rhinoceros. The sequence goes on from NW_010430681.1 coordinate 37,254, forward strand.
CTCCTCTGTTGTGATTACAAGAGATCTCAGTCTGATCTATTTGGTCAGCTTACAGAGTTTACATAGTTCATGAAAAAGTAGAAAGCTAATTCTATCCAGATGTGGGATGACCATGTAATTTCAATATATATAGCTTATTTCAGTTACGTCATGATGAAATTTGTATCAGCATGGGTGTGAGAAACCTTGCTTTGTCTTTGACTCAGTGTATGACTTAAACTACATTGGCTCATGTTTTGGCAAATGGACTGTTATGCCTGTTGCTCGGGATCCTAGGAAAATAACAGGAAGACTTTTTAAAAGCAGTTGCTTTGAAAATATCCTGCTCTCTGTTATCTGAGCGGAGATTACTTTAAATACTTTTCGTGTTGTCTGTTGGGCACACTGTAGGTATGTTCTGCAGATATTTTAAAATGCTGCAGTTAATTATTTGTCATCTTTTCATTATCACAAAATGTGAATGCTCAAATTAAAGCTCCCTACCACCCTGACTATTTTCGAGTTTATGGTGGGGGTTTTATCTTAGCTGTTTTTAAGTCCGGCAGAAGCATCTTGGGAGTTTTGCTGTTGGTTTCCGTGATACACTGATCGTGGTTGTGCAATTCATTCTGTTTCTTCAACCGTAAAACCTTGAATCTGGAACCTGTAGGAGGTACTTGTTAGAATCTCAGTAGTTACATATCACCCTTATTAATTAGCTGTTCATAAATTACACTCCTAAAGATATTTACATGTAAGCGTATGTATCAGTGTTTGTATAAGCATTTTGTTATACAGATTGCTGCCTATTCAGTCATCCAGGAGACACCACAAAAGTAGACAGACTCTGAACCAAAAGACTATTTATATCCCTCTGATTTCAGCAGAGTTCTCTTAAACGATGTTTGTTTGTTTCTTTGTTCCTTTATTCTCTCTATAGCTCTTTAGTCTCTCATTTGAATGAAGGGGTTTGGCTGTGTAATATTTTATTCTGGGAATTTCAGGGACAGGTGGCTGGCTGGCAGTATTAGACAATTTACAGCAGGTGGCACTATTTGGTGACTTTTGCTTAAAACTGTTTATTATTTCAACACACATAAGTATGTTGATACGTGCTCATTTTTCTATTGGCTTTTTATGGCAACACTAAATATGGTACACAATCTGAAGAAATATGTGTTCTTTCTTCTAATGAATAGTACCAACTCTGGTGTTCATTCCTAAGCAGATCAAACATGTCTGTTAAAGACTGTTCAGTGCTGTGCTATTACTGCTGAATGAGATATGTCTCACTAATTTTTGGAGTGATGCTTGGACTAGGGCACAATCAACTCCTGTGAAGGAGGAGTCTGGAGGAGTCATAGTGTTTAACTTGTACGTAGTGAGGGTTAAATATTTTTAAAGGGCTTAGCGGTCTCAACAAAAAGATTCTTTTTTTTAGCATGCAGCTTTATTTTAATGTCCTCTTTACTTTTGTCATCATGTCATGAGAAGCAAAGCAAAACCCAGCGATGCTTAGATGATAATTCTATTTATGACAGAAGGGAGATTTGTTGTTGCACTGCTTATCCAGCATAATAACTTACACAATAAATGTGTGTTCCACTAAACACTCTGAAGAATAAATATGTGTTCCACTAAACACTCTGAAGAATAAATGTGTCTAGGTGCATGCACATATGTAAACATTTATAAAGCCACAGTCTACTCTTGCACTAGTTTTGCAGTGGGGAGATTTCATTGAGCCACTTGACTAACATGGGTATCATTAAAAGCAGAAGTGAGCTGATTAGACTTATACAAGAAAAATATAAATACCATTCTTGGCTTATTTCATACTTAGTATGGCTGTCTAACAGCTGTAGTTAAACTAAACATGCCTGAAATGCAGTTTGCCAGCAAGCACTGGTTTCAGCCACTGCTCTTTTTCTAATGTAAGAGTTATTTTTAGCAGTAGAAAGTGCAAAACATGTTTAAGAGAAATAGGCTGGAAAATGCGACATGCATAACCCATCTTTGTGGGTGGATGAGGTTTCTCTGTCAGGGTTGCTTGGTTTGATCTCATTTGCATCCTCGTGCTGAGTGCCATGCTCTTTTGAATTACAGATGTGTTTTGTGGTTTAGAAACCCCATCCAAGCATATCTCTACATGACTGGAAAATATATTTAAATGATATAACATATAAGCTAGTGGTGTTGTTATAATCAATTCTGGTAAGAAATAAATCTTGATGTTTTGACTCAATATTTGTACTTTCTGTTTATCAACCTTAGACTAATAGCAGATTTAGAGTGAGAAGGATGCATTTAACATGGTCTTAAAATAGCTTAATATTTTGCAGGAGCAGAAAACAAGCAAGTATTTAATGTTTATTTCTAAGGATAAACTGTGTATTTCTGAACAGAATAGGGAAGGGGGAACTTCAGATTTGTATTTTCTTGCTGCCTCTATTCTCATTTCTCCCACTGGCCTCTTGGGACAAGTGTTTTCATTTCTGTATGTATTGCTTGCCTTAACCTTTAAAATTAAGATAGTGATTATGAACTTTTTGTTTAACCACTAATACAAGTTTGGATGAAATGAATTGTGTAATGGCTTATTCTCCTATGTTTTGCTTTTGCCATCTGCCCGTTTGCTGATCTGATTATTCAAATGGGAGAACCCATGCTACACTCTGATTTTTTTTTTCATCTTCTCTTAATATGTTCAAAAGTGAGAGTTTGGATGATGCAGATTAATTGGTGATTAGGTAACTTAATATTTTTTACTTAATACTATGTGGAAGAAAGTAGTTTCTCTGAGGACTACATATTTACTGGTGGTCTGAAGACTGGAGAGGCTAAAGGAAAGCTTTCCACTTCTCCAGTCACATAGTAGAGAGAATTTGTGAGGAAAATTTCTTTCATGTCCATGGGAATCTGCAGCTCCTATGGTTTTTTTGGTCAGAAAGGGAGAACTTGCCTCACACTTGCAAATACATCTGCTTGCCTTACTAATTCACTGATCCACGCCCCAATCAGTTTGCCTACCTGCCAGCTCAGTGGTATTCTTACCAGGTAGAAAATGGATTCCTTGCTCAGGTGAGACAGTGTCAGTCTTTTCTTTCAGTATCCAAGCTTATGGTCACAATGATTACTTTAATTCTTCCATCCCTCCCCACCCCCGAGTTCTCAAATTAAAGATGATTGATCTCAGCAACCTTAATATAATTGAACACAGCAGTAAACTATTAAGCATTTCCAGTCCTGTCACATCACCATCACATATCTTCTATATAGTCATTGCAGAAATACAATGCTGGAGAGAAAAAATTTTTTCCCCACCTCTATTTTTTTTTTATTTGCATACACCTTTCCTTTTTTAATCTTTTTTGGGAGGAAGAGGGAAAGAATGGTAGTGTCTTTGCTCAAGGGGGAGGGAATTTTGTTGTGAAATTTTCCAAAGCCAGTTACATCTCCCTTTGAGAGAGTTCGCAAACAGGAAGGTGACAATAAGCTTTGCTTTTCTTGATCAGATATATAGATGGTTTATTATAATGGTATTTAAAAAAGCCCAAACCACACACAAACACACACACACATATATTTATATATGTGCAAAAAGTTTATCTGTTCAAAGTATTTGCTCAGATGGTCTTTTGATGGGTGAATGCAGGGATTCACAAAGATTTCTTTTATAATTAAAATAAGCTCCAAAATTCACACCACACTCCATGCAGAAGTCTGTTGCTGTTTTGCATTTTATCTCCAATAGAACTCAAATTAGACTATAGAAACATAGAATTTGTAAGGTATGCCACATCTCTGTAAACCACTGACCATTGGTTCGTGTCCTGTACCATTACACCAGATTCATCAGCTAAGACAAAAACATACCCTGGTTTTGTGTGTGTTGGGTTCTTCATTCATTGTACCATAAGCTAAGCAGGGTGGTATGATAGTGTGACAGAGCTAGGATAGACAATTTGCAGTATTAGAGAACCAATATATTATGTTCTTCAGTAGAGACAATACTAAATTAGTAGTAATATTAATAGACAACATTAGGAGCTTTTTTACTTTCTTTCTTTACCCCCCTTCCCTACCCTCCCCCA
>NW_010430682.1:0-12851 GCF_000710305.1 Buceros rhinoceros silvestris
AGGAGGCCCATGGCGAGCGAGGGGGCCTTTACCAGAGAGTGCAGGCAGCGGGGCTCGGGGAGGGGCCCGGGGCTGCCTGCGGGAGACCTGGGGATGGCCTCGGCTGAGGGAGATCGGGCGAGACGCGCTTTCGCTGGCAAGCCCCACAACCCTGAAGAAGTGCGGTTTTTGGGTTTTTTGTTTTTTTTTTTTTTTTTTTTTAATCCTATGTTCCTGTGTCGCTTTAGGGTTTTTTTGTTTGGGGTTTAAGTGCGGTTTTTGGGTTTTTTGTTTTTTTTTTTTTTTTTAATCCTATGTTCCTGTGTCGCTTTAGGGTTTTTTTGTTTGGGGTTTGTTTGGTGTGCATGTATGTAGACATGCCACCTATAACACCTATAAAGAAAACCTGTAAACATGTGTGACATGACTTTGCAGCTCATCTACGCTGTATGCATTACTCATTTGCAACCTGCAAATCACCTTAGTGCCTGAGAAAAGTCTTCTGTGTCTGCTCCTGGAGACTACTGCTGTGACAGCACATTTGAGCTTGGTTGTGAAGTAATGCAAAATGTTTATGACATCCACATGTGCAAGCAACTGTTGCCATGTTATTTTTATAACCGTTTTACTGCACAGCACAAGCTGAAAAGTAGAAAAAGCCATTTTCAATGTGTGTTTGTGTGCACAGACTTAGGCGCATGTAGGACAAGGAAAAATGTTTGATCAAGTGACAACAAAAATACGGCTGAAAACTTGCAGCTTTATTTGGAATTTAATTTACACAGAGTGCTCAAATAAGCAGAAACAGTCATAGTAAATTACGTACAACTGATATCCAAGAGCAAGAGTTGTGTGTGCAAATACAGGAATAAGCTGTCCCTCATGGCATTAATTATGTGCATGCCTTTGCTCATTCAGACCACTGAAACTAGATGTAGTGTGTAAGATGGAGGAATGGAACTACAGTACAAGTACATTGCAAATACCCGATTTTTGTGGAAAAATTGTGTGGGTGGTTCCATTTCAGCTAGGTAGCTTTAAACAAATAGAAACCTCAAAGAAGAAAAACTAGACATAAGTATGAAATGACAGCAGAAATGTCTTTAATCACTTATTTTAGCTTTTAAAAATATCTCTAGGGCATTCTATGGTAAAAAGAGGAAATGTACCAGAGAAAAAGAAACTCGTTTGCAGATCCAATTTTTTTTTTTCATTTTACATTCGGATTCTGTGTTTTTAATAAGATAAAGCTACCAGTTTAGAATTGTGAAGGGCAAGATGGTTACTAAAGAAAAAGTCAACCTGAATAATAGAATTGTCAAACACTGCAATTAACATGATATGACAAGCAAATTCAGTAATCTAAACTATGGAGAGAGAGGGAATCTCTAGAAGATACTTGTTGCATTCCAGCATGGAGGTGTGACATATGTAGGCTGAGGTTGGTTTTGATATGTTTTGGTTTTTGAGATGCTTGTCTCTATTAATAACTGGTAGCTACAGTCTTAAGTCTGGATGCTTAAATAGTGATTGTTTAAAATTCAGTAAATTCAGTAATCTCTTTCTGCATCTGCAATTTGACACTCAAAATCCTCATTAAGGAACTTGGGCAGAAAATGAGTATTTTTGTATTCAGACTAAACTATCACCATATTTTACAATAATTAGGTGTTGCCTTTTTCCAAAATACATAACCTATCACCTGTTTAATCCTATTCCTGGACTGCTGTGCATAAATTAATAAACGATTGCTTGGCTTTTGGGATATTCAGAATAATGACCAACTTGTTATACATGTTTTTCCAAGAAGTTCTCATTATACTTTTGTGCTAAAAATACTTGATTTGTTTATATACGGATACGCAGTTGTACCAAGACAATGCAATCTTACAGTATGTGGTAACAGAGCATAAAAACAGGGGAAAGGACATATTTGTTTGTTTTTACTGCAAAGGTGGTAGGACAGAACAGGAGATTATTCGTTGTGTAAACCACCAGGACTGCAGCTTCCCACCAGGGGAGTTCATCTGACCCACAGAGTTACGCCTTTTGTTCCCTAAGGTACGTCAGAGGCCTTTTAGTGCACTGGAGTATGGCCATGCTTCAGCCGCACGCTGTGGGGAGAGGGAATTGTCATTGTATCCCTCCAGAGACCACATCACAGAAACACAGGTTTGCTGTGGACAGTGAGGTTCCGATTAAACCTGGTTTAAAACGCAACCTGTCTGACCGTATTGCTGAGCCCCTGCATATGGGCTTGGGTGCTCCCTAGTCCGCTCTCCCACATTGTCTATCCTCTCTGGGGAAAATACAGTGGGAGGAATTTTAGCACAGTCTAGTAAGTGACCCTTGGACAATAATTAGGTGATGGGCTAATTTGTTTATTTCTTACTTTGTTTTTTTGACTTCCCAGTGGTTTTGATAGGGCTTTACTGAAAAATTGATAGCATAATGGCTCTTTGTAACTTAACTAATTGTTCAGTAGCTGTGAGCGGTGCAGCGTGCGAAGACCAATATCTAATATGTGATATTTTAATCACCAAAGTTTAGAACCTTCAAAGTTCAGTTGTCCTTTGCCTGCGATATTAGAACTATGTTCTTTAGGTTTCAGGGTTTATATTCTGTTTCTGTTTTTGAAGTCCTGTATAATTTCTAAAAACTACAGTTTTGAAGGTCTCCATTTCTTTATATTATACTAGTAAGTTTTATTTTTATGCAGTGTCTCAAATATTTTAAGTTAAATCTGTTTTCATTTTCATGCAGATAATTTAAACTACTTGCATATTAGTTTCACCTTTGTAGTTTTATTGACCCCTGAATCACGTTGAATGTGTTTCAGTGTGTCTTCCTGACGAGTCCTGCATTTTTACAGCAAATTTATTAAGTGTAAAAAGAAAAATATTTAACAATGAAAAATAAAATAATAGGATTGCACTCACCACTTTTTTTAAGAAATGGATACAATATGCACCATCACAGTATGGCGCTTGCACAGTTCTTTCCTTTATTACCTTTTGTAATTAAATACTTAACCATCAACGGTACTGTGCTGTATGGCATTTTCACAAAAGCTATTTTTAAAAACTGCATCTTCATTTTATAGAATCGACTACTTTATGTTGGATCTCGGGAGGTGATCTAGTCCACCACCCCAAAGAAAGCAAATCCTACCTCAGAATTTTTTTCAATGGCACATGTTTGTACTTCTGCTTTTTATGCATACTTATAGAACATCCATCCAAAAAATATAATTATCAGGGACAAATTCAAAATTGCTGCATAGAAACTAGTACAATTAACTTGCTTTTGAGGTTGTAAATAAATTTTACTTGGAAACCTGTGAAGTAAATGCAAAATATTGTAGAAAATGTATATTTCCCATTTTCCTTCTTGCTACCGGAAATATTTATCAGGTGCCTGAGGAAAGATGAGTAGGATATCCCACCTGCATTCCAGCTATTGCTCCAGCAGCATGCAGGTCTCCTGTAGTCTCCAGTAGCTGCAAGCCCTGTGCAGATGTTTCAAGTTCTCCACCCTGTCTAAAGCATTCAGGTATTTGAATCACTTCTCTTGCTCATACTATTAATCTTGCTGATGGCACTGACGACACCCCAGTGACCCTAACAGGTTCAGGAGCAGAATTTTTGGAGAATGTGGGGTTTTTCCAATAAATAATATAAATCTGATACTATATTTAAACATTTTAGACTATTTTCAGTTTGAGGGTAGTGATTAACTTGAACGATACTGCCTGGGAAACAAGGGATTTGAATTCTTTAATTTTTTCTAGTATTACGTGTAGTATAAATTAATGTATGTTACTGTCGTGGTTTAACCCTAGACAGCAACTAAACACCATGCAGCTACTCATTTATCCCCCAGCCGAGTGGGATGGGGAAGAGAATCAGAAGGATTAAAGTGAGAAAACTCATGGGTTAAGATAAAGACAGTTTGATAGGTAAAGCAAAAGCTGCACACACAAGCACAGCAAAACAAGGAATTCATTCACCACTCTCCATTGGCTGGCAGGTGCTCAGCCATCTCCAGGAAAGGAGGGCTCCATCATGTGTAATGGTTACTTGGGAAGACAAATGCCCCTGTTACTACTTCTTCCCCTGTTTTTTAATGCTGGGCATGATGCCCTTTGGTCAGTTGGGATCAGCTGTACCAGCTGTGTCCCCTCCCAACTTCCTGTGCACCTCCAGCCCACTCACTGGTGGGTGAGTAGGAGAGGAGCGGAGGAGCTGCTCTGAGGAGCAGAAAAGCACTGCTCAGCAATAACTAAAACATCCTTGTGTTATCAACACTGTTTTCAGCACACATCTAAAACATAGCTCTATACCAGCTACTGTGAAGAAAATTAACTCTATCCTGGCTAAAACCAGCACAGTTACACATGGGAAGTGTAAGGGAAGAAGGCAAATAGTCCAAGCAGACTGCATCATATGGATGAACTAGCTTGTTCAAATCCAGTTTCAGTCTGACTTGACATCTGAATTCTACCCTGGAGAATAAAGACCACCACCACAAATTTGACAGGCCCGATGGAGAAGAGTTCCAACAGATATATAAATACTCAGTCTTGTTTTTCTATCATCACAATTTGGATGTATCTTTCATTTCAACATAACTGTTAAGTGTTAGGGCTGGGTTGCCCAATAGTTGAATGGCAGATGCTCTCTATTAACCCCTCTCCCTGCCCAAAGGGAAGAGAAAGGGAAGAAGGGAGAGAGAGACTTAGGGATTGGATAAGAAAACTAAAACTGCTTTAATGAAAATAATAAAGTGAAATATATACAAATATATACAATACCAATACTGAACCCAACCTCCCTGATGGCAATTACATCACTGTCACCACTGGTGCTGCAGAGCAGGCACTGGGGAAGTCCCAGACTGGGCTCAGCAGCCCAGGGAACTGGATTCAGGAGACAGATTCTGGAACTGGACTCAGGAGTGCACAGATTAGGATCAAAGGCAGAACACCTCCTCGGACACCAGCCATTGAAGAAGGGAGCTTGACCCTTGTGACCCCTCAGCTTTATACTGAATATGACGTCTATGGGTGGAACACCTTGTTGGTCAGTTCAGGGTCACCTGTCCTGTCCGCTCCTCCCCACAGCTGCAGCCTCTCACTTACTGCACCCCCACCGTGGCTCACAGGATTGAGCAGTGACCTGGGTCTGCTCAGGAGCAAGTACAAGCCAGAGCCTTTCTGCACACCAACCCCTGGCAGTAACTGTGAATATCCAGTGTAATCACTGCTAGAAGCAGACACTGTCTGCACAAATATGCTGTTAACTTCAGAAAGTGCTGTTAGTTAGAAGAGACTGAGATGAAAAGTAAAATCTATGAACAGAATTAGTGCTGTTCTAACTCAAACCAGGAAAATAATCAGCTCTTAACTTTGTTCTGTGGTGATTCTGGAATGTGTGGTGATTCTGGTGTGCTGGAGTGTACCTGCCATTCAGCTTCCGAGTCTAAAAAGAAATTTTTGTCTGCTGCAGCTCTTACAGGCCTGTAAACAGCATTATGTCAAATGATCCTATTACTCGAAGTCTCAGAAATTGACATCCTAATGTTTCAAAATGTTGTATGTGCACTTCCACAATGGTTTGTATCTATTCTCGACCCTTAACACATCATAAAAAAAAAAATCTCCATTGCTATGTTCACATATGCTTTCTAGAACATGATAACTGGAGTTTTTGGTTCCCTATAATGTGCAAGCTTGGAATGTCTCAGGCTTCATGGGAAGATATTTTAACAGAGAAGTTACTATAAAAGCATTGCTGTTAGTCACGTGAGTAAAACTTCTGAACTCAGTACTTGAAATCAAGTTACTAACATTTTTGGTATTTTTCATAAAAACATATAATGCATGCTTAAAACTTCTAATACTGTTTGTTTTTTAAAAACCCAATCACCTTAGCCTTTAAGTAGTAATTCTTTCTAAAAGGATAACGTCTGTCAAGCTTTCTACACGTAGAAGTCAATACTGTTCTTGTGGATGTCTGATGGCAGTATGCCTACTAATTCAGAGAATCCTTTGTCACTGGGCTGGTTTTATAACATGAAAATATTTTTTAAAGCCCTTAACTTTTCATTTTCAAATAATTTGTTATTTGTGATGGCTGCCAAAGTAATTTTCAGATGTAAATTTCTGGTATTCTGTCTCCTTAATATGTTGGCAATGAGTCTGTATTTTCATGGAGCAAGACTGTGCCATGCAGAGATTAATTACCTTGGGTATGGGAAGGTCTGTGGAATTGTGAGCATAGGCATCCCCAGTAACAACAACAACAAAAAGTGTAATAACTTAATTGTTCAGTTAGTTAGTGCTGTGAAGATACAACATGGCAAATACCTGTCCTGTGGTGAATTAATACTGTCATATGGAACACATTCCAATGCTTATATGCAAATATAAAATAAAACTAAAGTCTGAAGAAGAGTTTGAGTTTGTACATCTAAGAACTTGCATGTACACTGACTCAAGGGAGGTGCAATCACAATACCAGAACTCTTAGAATTATTATCTTAATAATACAAAAAGTCTGAATTTGTATAATAATGATCATTAATCTTAATCTGAGTATGGGAAAATAATGTTTATTTGATACCTGGCACTGAAATTGTTTCCTCATGCCTTCTGCCCTGGGAAAAACCCTGACTCCTCTGTCTCACTGATTTGATATTTTGGGATCCTGTAACTTTTGTCCAGCCTATGAAAGCTCCTGTGGCCTAAGCTGTGTGAATGAATTGCTTACACACTATGTTACTACTACTATTCTTATTCTTTAATTACTACCATATACTCAGTACTGTACTTAAGCTAAAGGTACTAAAAAGGAACTGAAGCTAGTAAAAGAGTTTAGGATCAAATGACATCTGGCTACTGTAGCACTGTATCAAAGGCAATTAATGGATAAATTCTCAGTTCTCTCTTGAATCTGTGTACATGGGAAAAACACCATTACAAGACTGGCACAGAAAATAGGATCTAGGCCTGGAACAGACCTTCTAGGTCAGGTCCACTATTTTCCTTTTGCGTTCATACCACAGTCACATTCTTTGTGACACATTTGTCATGTTATTGCCAATTAGCAGCAGAATGAAAATAGCATAATTATGTTTCACAACTATTTCTGATTCTGTTTCTTTTTTCTTGCCCTCAGGTTTGAGACAAAGAGGCAGGTAACACTGAATGATGGAAAAGGTGCTTGAAGAGCACCTTCGTGAACTGCAAGACTCTCACAAACTATGTAGTTGTGATTGACTTTAGAAGTTTTTCTACAGCTGGTAGGCAAGATGATTTCACTGTCACATAGGAACAGTTTAATAAATTTAGATGAGTGTTTTCTTATGCCCACATTCTCATTTTTCATAGTATTATCTTGCAATAATATGTAGAGGCATGGTATGTATACTGATGTGTATTAGCATTATTTAGTCCCATGTCTAACAAAGATAATGTATTTAAGTTCACAGAACTGTAACGGGGAGAAAAATACTCGAGAGTATGTTTGTATAAGTGGTAGGGAACTTGAACAAATAACAGTTATTGTAGCAGAGCACAATTTGAATCCAGTATGGGCTCTTTGAAACTGTCAAACACAGAGGAATTACTCAAACTACATGAATTATAAAGATCTTTTAGACAGCTACTTGGACTTCCAGGTACAGTGGTACCTTTGAGAATTCAGCTTTTATGCCTCTCAGGCTGAGTTTGTGATTTCTTTCTAAAAAGACATGTACAGTTATAAAATGACATCTGAGTTGAGCCCAATTCCACTTCTGCAGAAAAGTCTGTGTTTTTGAAAAGTGATGCATGTGCTCTGTAAAGTGTAACAACAGACCTTTAAAGGAATTGTCATCTTAGAGAGCTATTCTGCCTTCATATAGTTTGATGTATAAATCCTGCTTTAATCCACAATACAGATTTCTCCTATATATGTTTGATAATTGCTACACCACCACAGTAAGCTAACTTCTGGCGAGTTCTAGGCGGCTTTTTCTTAGCAAAGAGTAGTGCTTCATTATTGTACAATCTCTAAGCACCAGCTGAAGTATTTTCAATCCATTTATACTGAAATTTATATTGTATTTATATTTCCCCAGGCTTCCACTAGTGTGATTCCTTCTTAGACAGATGGTTCCTGCAGCTGCAGACCTACCTGACTGTTTGTCTGGAGAAAACAGAAGATTTGCTGTTAAAGGTTATTGATACTCTGCTTATTGATGGGTAGGAGTAACTTTCCATTAAAAGGTATATGTCTGATGTGATAAAAAAATTCTAGTCACACACACATAGATACATAACCACACAGCATTGGCTTTTGTTATTTTAGCTCATTCAAGGTAAGATTTTTACCTAAAAATAGTACTTGGATCACTGTTTTTTTAAAGCCAAACATTTTTAGGAAGTTCTAGTGATCCAGAAAAACTTATGTAACTTCAGAATGGAAAGGAGAATTCTAAGAGCGGAACTTTTGGATTTAAAAATGGTACTTTGAAGCAAAGCATATCACATAAATGTTTAAAATATTCTGTTGAACAAGGACAAAGTTCAGATTTTGAAATACTTCTGTGAAATGGAGTGGATGCCTTTTAGTTATTTCTTTGTTTCCTTACCATCTTTTAGTAGTTTCACACGTTTGATCTTGCTTATTGTAATTCTGTTTTCCAGGACCATCACTATTTTGTCAGACAGTTTTGTCAGCTGGGATTTATTTCCCTTCAAATTATTCTAACTCAAAATTATTTTCCCTGACTACAACAAAAAATCATAGATTAAATTCAAGGTGTAATGATGTAATATTTAGTATCGATTCAGTTTAACAGTGTAAGATATATGAAAACCACCGTGGTTAAACTAGTCCCCATAATCAGGAGGAAATGAATGTATCTAGAAGGATAACCTTAATCCTCAATTTCCCCAATTTTTTAAACCGAAGCAAAGAACCATGGAATTCATGCCAAATTATCATTATATTTACACAGTTTCCATTCCCAATTTGACACACTTTAATTTTTCAGATTTTCAGAAAGTAACAAAGATCCATCCTTTGAAAATCCTCTAGTCCTTGTTATTTTCTAATTTGTTCTTTATGTCCAGGAATTTAGTTTTTGCACCTTGTTCCAGACATTTTATCTGAACAGTGAATATGCCCAAGTGGGAAATAAAAAGAGAGGAAAAGCTGAAAGGATGAATCCAGTTTCAATAGATTGCATTAATTTTTCAACTTTTTAAACATTTTTCAACTTTCAACTTTAGTAACTTAGGTACCCAAGGCAAAAATTGAGTAGCTTGCATTAAAATTAGGGCTCTCTCAAAAAATTCTCTGGTATTGCAGTTTCCCTTTGATGCTCTGGGACAAAGTACAGTTCTAGTAAGTTTTTTAAAAATCCTAAAAATTAATGTTTGGCAATCTGATTTATGCTAGGCGTTTTGAAGGTGACATTAGAAACTTGCTTGTAACTCTAGACATCTGAATAGCTTTTAAATCTAGCCCTTGGTTTAGGCTTGAAAGGCAACAAAAATTGTACATCTTTTTTGAAACTACACTTTATATATATAAATGCCTTGATTAAAATATTACCAGAGAATTGTTTAGCTTAGAAAAGGCCTTTAAAATTCTCTAGTCCAACTGTTAACCCAGCACTGCAGGTCACCACTAGATCAAGTCCCTAAGCAGTACATCTATGCATCTTTTAAATACCTCCATGGATGGTATTTAATGCTTCCCTGGGCAGTGTGATCCAGTGCTCTACAACCCTTTCAGTGAAGAAATTTTTACTGAAAATGTAAAGATTATCAGTGCAGAATATCCAGCATAAAATTCCCTGGTGCAAGCTGAGGCCATTTCCTCTCATCCTGTTGCTTGTTACTTGGGAGAACAGGCTGTCCCCCATCTCGCTACAACCTCCTTTCAGGTAGTTGTAGAGAGTGTAAAGTCTCCCCTGAGCCTCCTTTTCTCCAGGCTAAACAACCCAAGCTCCCTCAAGCAGCTCCTCAGTGGACCTGTGCTCTATAGCCTTCACCAGCTTCGTTGCTCTTCTCTGCTCGCACTCCTGCCCCTCAATGTCCTTCCTGTAGTGAGGGGCCAAAATCTGAACACAGTATTTGAGATTAATTCTGTAGCCTCAGGAATAAAATATTGCCTAGTCTTCACCAGGATAGTTTTCTGCAAGATTTACTGTGCCCTGCCAGTGCATTGTTGAGAATGTTCTGGAGTCGGATATGTAACTGTAGGCTTTATACTGTGCCATCTTAACTCTCAAAACAGTCTCAAACATGTAATATTAGCACATTAATACATGCCAGTAAGTCTTACGGTTTTTAATGCTAATGCTAGGTCACTAGTAAGCTGTGCTAAATATTTACACCAGGGTAGATGGTATGGTACTTAAAAACTGTGGTTTTTTTCCCAAATAATCACTAGCAAAAACATCCACCACAAATAAGAACAAGCTAAACTGCCATTCATTGCAACTGCCTTTCTGAGGCGTTTTTCTTTTTGTGTCCCCTCCCTCCCCCCCATTACTGGGCTAACCACATACATAAACAGCTTTGGTATACAATGTATGTGCTAAAATTAAACAGCACCCTCAATGTCCTTCCTGTAGTGAGGGGCCAAAATCTGAACACAGTATTTGAGATTAATTCTGTAGCCTCAGGAATAAAATATTGCCTAGTCTTCACCAGGATAGTTTTCTGCAAGATTTACTGTGCCCTGCCAGTGCATTGTTGAGAATGTTCTGGAGTCGGATATGTAACTGTAGGCTTTATACTGTGCCATCTTAACTCTCAAAACAGTCTCAAACATGTAATATTAGCACATTAATACATGCCAGTAAGTCTTACGGTTTTTAATGCTAATGCTAGGTCACTAGTAAGCTGTGCTAAATATTTACACCAGGGTAGATGGTATGGTACTTAAAAACTGTGGTTTTTTTCCCAAATAATCACTAGCAAAAACATCCACCACAAATAAGAACAAGCTAAACTGCCATTCATTGCAACTGCCTTTCTGAGGCGTTTTTCTTTTTGTGTCCCCTCCCTCCCCCCCATTACTGGGCTAACCACATACATAAACAGCTTTGGTATACAATGTATGTGCTAAAATTAAACAGCACATCCTGACCAATTTTCCCTGATCTTCTCTCATACTGCCTAAAAGAACCAAAGAAGTCCCAATTAATGTTTTAGAAACACATTCAACGAAAGTAGAAAGTGGTTCTGCAGAATTGTCACAGAACTTAAAAAATTATACGTACGAATATTTGGAACTGAGACACCCCACAGAGCATTCTCACTTCAGTCGCACTGTCAAGGCAGTCAGACCTCATGTTGATGCGTGGAAAAACTCCGCAATCAAAACTGATTGTGAAGCAGGTATGTTTATTGTGATTTCAGCTCTCTAGAGTTGGGTGCAGTGAGGGTCAGGTACCCTAAGGATGCTTGCACACCACACCGTAGCTTTGGCCTCTTATTTAAAGCAGTAAAACGTACATATTCAAAGGATTGCTCAACAGCCTGGTACATATGTATTAGATTCTCCCGCTCCTGATGTAAATTAGGTCTCCTCCCCTTTGCACATGCGCAGTCTTCTTACATGTTACAGGTCATACAACGTCATGCATCGCATGTCTCATTAACTCGGGGGAGGAGAAAGTAATATTCAACAGTCTATTAAGCAGGCGCAGTTCGGGGAGGGCTAGTCATTATCTCTTGTATCTTATGACTCAGGTCCCTTTAGGCCACATCCTCCCTCGTGGCTGTAGAGACAATAGTCTTCTCCTCTTTATATTGTCCCAAACGATGAGGCGTCAAGTGATAAGACCCTGTTTACCTAGGGCTTTTAGCAACTCAAAGACAGGCAAGGCATTTTTAGCAAAGTTAACTAATATTCAAACCTGTGGATATTTTCTACTTTCCCAACTCAATGTCCTACGCCAGACAGCCAGTGTGGACAAGTGCCTTTGCAGCCCTTCTGACAACAATGCAGGGCAAGACCTCTATCCTTAATGCTCTGATTGCCTTCACGACTTCACTGTTGATCTTCAAAGTTCTTAATAATGCACTTTCTCGTTATACTCTGACTCTTAGCAGATGCGTTTACATCAGTGATCCAGTATCACTTATGTTGCGTAGCCCATGCCATTTTGTGGAGGCCATTTGGAGGAACGGTAGGCTAGAAGAAAGAAAAAAATTAAGTTATGGTATCACAGATACATAATGTTAAGGTCGCAAAAATAGAAATACTTGCCCCTGTCTCAACAATTCCATTATGACATGTAACTGTGAAAATTAAGGGAAAACAATGCCTTACTTCAGTGGCATTCTCTACTCAGGAAAGATTATCTCCCTTTTATCTAACACTCACAAGCAGAAGACTTTTATCTAGATTTAAAAGGGAGATACTTGAATTATAAAGTTTAGTATTGCTGTGCCTTACTCCTGGAAACCATTTCTTTTACATAAATTCAGTATTTTGAGTGAACTTGCCATGCTCAATGCCCTGGAAAAATTAGGTGTCTTAGAAGGGAATTAATTGAAATCACTTTGCAGGGCAGACTGTAAACCAAGCTAGCCAACAGCAGTGCAATTTGCAGCTGTGACTTCTGTGGGTGTTGGCGCCCAGAGCAGCCAAGTGCCCTTTTCCTCTGTCTATAAAAAGAATGACGAGAACAGTCAGAGGTACTTGGTGGGCTGGGGCACTGTACTCAAAGGGACTCAAGTTGTCCCAGCATCAGCACAACTTGCCAGCTGCAGTAGTCATTCGGTGTGAACCTTCTTCTGAGAACATCTTCTATGCACCAAACCCAATGAGTACAGAGGGCCTGAAATCACTCCTCTGCCAGATTTG
>NW_010430682.1:12941-34350 GCF_000710305.1 Buceros rhinoceros silvestris
GATTGGCATCAGGAATTACAATCTAAGCCTTCCTTAAGCAAATGTAACTGCTGGTCCACTGGATATACTGCAGTGACAAGGCTATTCCACTTACTCTTTTTTTTTTCCCTTAAGTTGTGTTGACAACTAAAACTTGTCTTAAAAACAGACGAGTGTGGCTGGTGCTGTCTTTGCCTTGGCCTGGGATAGCCTGTTTGCCTTCCATGCAGGTGAAAGCTTGTTAAATTGTTGCCATAAAAAAAGATCAGTCATTTTAGGTCTCAAAATGACTCTAAGATATCTAGATATCTTAGAACTTTTTTGTAAGCTCAGTAACCAAAATTAATCTCATTGGTTTCTGTGAAGAGATATTTCCATCAATAAATCTTGAAGTTTTATACCAAGGAAATTGTTTTTATCCATGTTTTACTCATGGAGAATTCAAAGCATAGAATTCTAAAAGCACAGAATGGCAGTGATGGAAATAAAATTAAGATCTACTGACTCTCAACTCTATGCCCAAATAACAGAGTAATTAGAAGGAAAAAAAAGTTGATTTAAAGATATTTTATTAAAATAGATTTTAAAACTTCTGAAATACTTAAATGCATGCAGTGAAGTTTGAGTCTGAGAAGGGTTTTTTGAAGTGCCTGAAAATTAGTATGTTAAAAGTCCTACATTGTTGCTTGACTGGGACACTCACAGAATATAGTGATTGTTTCCATGTTCCATCAGAAATTTTGAAATAACTTTTTAGTCCAAATTTTGGCTGGAATGCGGGATGTTTCTCAGAGAGAGAACATACTCTCCCCCAGCCTGTGCTTTGTCAAGGTGAATCTGGTCATTCTTGAAAGGTGTCTCAGTATTTAGTACTAAATTTTGAGATAAACAATTTTTAAATGGGAGCATTATTTTATTCTCTCTGCCTCACAAACTAAGAACTTCCTTTATATCTCATTTTGAGAAGGCAGACAGCTTATTACATACAAGAAAAACTGGAAGTTGAACTGAATCCAAATCCATACTGTGAGAATGTACTTTCATATTTATATGACAAAGACACAACTTAGACAAATGGGCACTTTTAATTGACTAATGCTGACAAAATCCTAACTATTTGGACTGTGCAATCTGTTTTTTATTTCGTACATAAAAGAGTCTTAATATTAAAGAAAAGACGTGATGGGACTATGTAGTACTCAAAGCACTCAATTGTCAATATAAATATTATGATCTCGTTCAACAGTGAGGGGATTGTATTCATTTTGGCAATACTCAAAATGCAATCAACCATAGATTATGAATGCCTTTAGACACTGTGCAATGGTGCATAAACCAAATCAATTATTCTTTCTGGCTAGGCTTATCTGGCACTGAGGCTGTTCTATTGTGAATTGTGTGCACCTCAAAAATACATACAAACTATTTTCTTGTTTCTGTTTGCTTAATTAGTATACATGACATTCCCAGTCATACTGGGCTTGGGAATCTTCACCATCCAATTTTCACATATGTGTCCTACTTCAATTAAATTTATCTAGAAATTAAACCTAGTTTGTGACTCCTTAGAGGCTTGTTGTATGTATCTTCTTGTCTCAGTCTCATTTGGTATCTCACCATGGGACTCACAATTGTGTGGCATACTATGAGATTTTTGCAGCATTTTGAACTCCACATCAAAGTAAAGAACTAAATGTGTTTGCAAAACTGCTCCCTGAACAATTACTTAAATTATTGCACCAGTACAGGTCAGTTTGGATCTTTGCCACCCCTGCTATTTGTAATCCTGGTCAGAAATAGACAATTGTGCCAAACTATGCATCCTGTCAATCTGTTCATAAGAAACTCAGCAGCATCAAGGAATTTCTTTCCTTGATGCTATACAGTGGCTTCCCACAGAGGAACAAAGAAGCCAGAGAAAGATACTATGTTCTCTGAGCTTTCTGCACATCACTCTGCTTTATTCAAAATGTCAAAATCCCTCTCTTCTTGGCTAAATATGCCATTTGTTTAAGATTCCAATCAGTAATCCAGTTCAGGATTACATTAAAAATGGTACCTCCCATTTTATCACAACTGTAAGGCATGGAAGTTTTCTCCACATTCCTTAGTATGTGTTGCATTTAGAGGATGCTCTCTTCAATCATACCATTCCTGTCTCGACAGTTTAGTCATTGTTATTCATGAGAACTTCTTGATGCTTATCTGCAAGTTGTTCAAAGAAGATCACATAGCGATGACCTTGAAATGAGAATGAATGAGGCCTCTGTGTTCTATAAATCAGTAACAGTCAGCACAGTGATTGTATTTTCCTCCTGGGAGAAAAGAAGATAGCTACCTGTGGCCATAAGATTCTGTACTTGTACACAATACTTGTTACTCATGCAAAATTAAACCTCTAACAAGGTGGAAAAACCACTCCTCAAATGAAAGCTGAAAGGAAAGCTTTCAAAATGAGTGTTCAGCTAAGTTGCTAGAGCAGAAGAAATAATGAGTGTCAGAGAAGGCAATGAATATATGATTCAGAGTCTTTGAGGAAAACTTTAAAGACATTCCAGAAGAGCCTAACATAATTAAAAGAGCTATAGATAGATAAATGCATTAAAGGAATAAGCAAATTGCACATTAGAGGAAAGTGTAAGTATTACTCAAGCACAATAAATATATTAGCCTGCTACATCAAAATTTGAAGTTAATGAATAGCGTTATGTATAAAATAGTAGCTTGAAATTAGTAAGAAGGAAAATCAAACTATATTCTCCAGAATTATTTTTTTGAACCCTTAGGAGTAAGCAATAAGAAAAGTAACGTCTTACTTGAAAAGCAACTATCAGATTGATAATGTGGAAATCTTCAGTTTTCTTTTCACTGGTATAGCAATAGGATCCCAGAATTGGCTGAGAAGCTCTCAAAAAATTTTTTTTAAATGTCTTGGCATTATTTGTAACAACATGTAGCTTTAAGGGCTAAATTAAAGGCAGCTACCTTATGAGGAGAGACTAAAAAGGTTGTCATTCTTTAGCAGTGAAAGGAGAAGGCTGGGAAGAAAAGTGATGAAGGGTTGTGAAGTCATGAAAATAGTGCCTAAGGTGAAGGCAGAACTTCTGTTCATTCTATCCTGGATTATGAGAACTTAATAAAAATAATAAAACATCAACTTGAAATAGATAAAGTATTTCTTTAAACAGATGTCCTGGTTTCGGCTGGGATAGAGTTACTTTCCCTCCTAGTAACTGGTACAGTGCTGTGTTTTGGATTTAGTGTGAGAATAATGTTGATAGCATGGTTTAGTTGTTGCTAAGCAGTGCTTATCCTAAGTTAAAGATTTTTCTGCTTCCCATGCTCTGCCAATGAGCAGGTCTACAAGGAGCTGGGAGGGAGCACAGCCAGGACAGCTGGCCTGAAGCAGCCAAAGGGATATTCCATACCATAGAATGTCATGCCCAGTATGTAAACTGGGGGGAGCTGGCCAGGAGGGGCGGATCGCTGCTCAGGTGTCCATCGGCAGGTGGTGAGCAATTGCATTGTACATCACTTCTCCTTCTTGGTTTTTATTTCTCTCCCTCTTTTGCTATATTAATTTTCATTACTACTACTACTACTATTATCATTATTAATTTTATTTTAGTTATTAAACTGTTCTTAATTGACCAATAAGTTTTACTTTTTTTTCCCCAATTCTCCTCCCTATTCCACTGAGAGGGGAGAGAGTGAGTGGCTGTGTCATGTTTAGTTGCTGTCTGGGGTTAAACCATGACAACACAAGGTACTGGACTTCTGGCACTCACTATAACATGAGATTGTAGAGGCAAACTGTGTCAACACATTCAAGAAGGGGTTAGACAAACAGATGGACAATATCACCACAGAGTAGGGATGTACTTCTGGCATCTGTAACACAACAATGGTGTATCATGAGAAGTGAAAGAGGAATGGACCTCTGAAAACAGCTGGGCTTGTTATTCTCTTTGAATAGCCTCCCCTGTTGCCACTGCCAGAGACAGAAAACTGGGCTGGATAGACCATTGCTCTGACCTAGTAAAGCCTTTCTTACATTCTTAAAATAAAAAAGCTCTATTTAAATGCAAGCATCAATCTGTCAGGCATTACTAATCCTAAAAATGAATGTAAAGCTTCGATAATTAAGTTTGTGGTTAAAATAACTTAAGAAATCAGTGTTACTTATCTTCGCATCATAAAAGTAAAAATTGGGTGCGCCTAGTAAAATTTCAGTAAATGATGTCCTCTTTACAGTTCTGCCATTTCCTGGATTGTAAGAATTTGTGGTTACTTTTTTAAAAATATACAACTTGTATATTTTAAGATTCTATATTGTATCATGTAAGTTATATAGATGGTTTTATGTGCTTACAAATATAGAGCCAGGTTTAACCTAGAAACCAGCATACAGCAATGTATTAGAGCTTGTTAGAAATACAGTAGTGCCAATAATAGTCCCCCACACATTGCTTTATTTTTACATTTATCATGTAGAAAAGTCCAGGCTATAAAACTCACTTTGTTGGCATGAAAAGGGGATGATTGTGTGAGGTTTTGTTAAGGATGAGCTCACAAAACATCTAAATTTTCACCACATGAGCTATAATTATACACACGTGCAATTCTCTGTCTCCATTCTTTTTTTGATTTTAAAAGTACACTCTATCTCTCTCTTTGCTTGATTCATGAAAAGTATAAAAGTAGCATACAAAATGCATTTTTCAAGCAAATGTATAACATACATTTGTATGACATCAGTAATGCTGTCTTCAAAATATGAAGAAATTCAGTAGAATACCCTGCTTCTAAGGAAATATCTCAAAACCTTCAGCCTATCACACCAAAAGAAAAAACCCAAACCCAAAACCAAACCAAACCCCAAAACCAAACAAAACCCCCAAAACTTCTGAACCATACTTGTTGTGGACTCTGTTTCACTAAGGAGAAAAGTTTTGATTCAGTTGCTTAGCTACTACATTACATATCATAGATCTATGTAACACATCTTCAAGCATACAGGAGCCTGCCCCATCTGTGTTTCCATTTTGAAATTCACTTTGCTGGATGGACTGAAGTTTCCAGTCAGATTCACAAAGCCCATCTAGGTAGTCTGTAGTCTCTGCTCTGCAGGTAGGTTCAAGTAAGCCACATGAATGATGGCTACATTAGTAAGTAGTGCAGGCTAATAGGAAAGATTTGTGGCACGAAAGAGTTAGTGCTGAGAGTTTATCATGATCAACACCACACATTTCGGGAAGGTTTACTTTGGGATATTTCTAGCTTGGTCCTGTGGCTGTAGAGCATTAGGTGTATGTAGAGCATGCGGGCATGACCCCCCGGCCGGTCCGGGAAGCAGCCCTGTAAGCCTGCTGTCAGTCAGCAGCAGGAGATGTGTTATTTAGGAAGAGACAGAGAGGTTGTGTCAATGGGTGATTGGAAAGCCAGCTCATCTCTGGGCAGGACAGTGAACTTGAAACCAATCCAAGCAAGGTACGTAATATAACTCAGAAACTATAAATACATGTGATAACGGAGAAACTGCGCAGTTAGAATTTGTAGTGTGTAGGTGCTGCAGCAGTTTGCTGCAGTTGTATTTTAATAAAGGCCTTGTGTGCACACAAACTGTTGTCGCATTGTCCGCCCCAAATATTTGCGACGTATGATTTACCCCTACAGGTGTACTATTGGAGAGTATTCTCCAGTCTGATCTCATCCAAAAGCAAACTCGTTCCTATGTTTTGAGGTTGCTTCATAATGCGAATAAACCTATGATAAATGCTCCAGAAGCACATGGGAAAATGCTAACGGTGAAATGCAGACATGGCTGTCGTCAACATTCAAAATCAGGTACATTTCAGTACTTTAAGCACAAAGGTCTTTCACAGTCTGGATTACTCAGAGGCCATGCTTGTGGAGGATTTTCACCAGAACAGTACTTCTAACCTTCCTTTACTATGAGACTAGGCTAGGGAAACTGTAAGGTATCTGACCAAATACGAACTTCAGCAAACAAACAAACAAACAGAAAGCAACTTGTTTGCAAATATAACTATTTGCTTTAGCTACATTTATCCACCAGATGTTATCCCACAATGTATCCCTTAGGAGCTGCCTGAAAGAATGTGAAATAACACCTATTCCGCAGAAACTGCCACTGCATTTTTGAAACTCGCAAATATTTTTCAATACTTTAATGCTCAAGGAAAAATTTTAAAATTTTATCAGAATGCCATATCTGGAAAAAAATCACGGTAAATGGTGCTCTTTATTGCTACATTATGTTTTGCCCATTTTCATCTTTTAATGGGCCATAGACGCAGGAAGCTCTGACGGGTCCGTATAATAAAATACGTATAATAAAAAGTGTAGAAAAACTGCATAGTTTAGAGAATATTGACACTAAACTAATCAATTAAAGCTGTTTTAGGGAAAAGTGAGGCTTATATAATTAGAAAATATTCAACAGTCTTCTCAATGACAAAACTTTGAAAGAAAGGAGGCCACTAAAAAGTGGAAAAATAGATCCTTTTGATTAATGACTCAATAATGGAAGAATGTTACCCATACCCATCTGTGTCCCAGACAAAGTGAAGGAGATGATATATCTCCTGCCAGGACAAAAGGCAGCACAGAAGGAAGTTCCTACAATGGAGAATTCCGGTGAATCTTCACTTATGGTTCCCCATGGAGTCTGTAGTAGTAATAGGGAAAGGAAAAGTGACAGACTTAAAAAAAAAAACCTCACAAAAAGCCCGAAGATATGAATTTAAGGAATTTTACTGAATAGGGCTATAGGTGTGTATTTGAATAGAATCCAGTTCTGTGTTTACAATACATAATATCAATTTAAATTCTCTACTAGCTGAATAGTAAGAGAGGAAAAACCAAATGGAAAATAAAAATATAATCTATGGTTCCTGTAATGTGTTGTTCATTATGTATTTGTTGACTAGACTGAAGGAGTTCGTGGCAATAGGCTATAATACTATCTGTACAAAATGCTTCATAAATTCTTGATATTCAGGCCAACACTTCCAATACTTGCTCAAAATTAGGAGTCTAAAGCTGGGTCTTAAATCAATGGTCTGATTCTTATTTGTACCAAGTGCCTAGCCATATCTGCTGAGTCAGTAAGAACTACAGTGCTCATCATCATCTCAATATAACTTACATTGGTTGTTTCCTCTTTCCTCTGCAGTATCATCAGAACTGTTGCCAACAGGCGATTTCTTTGTTGGACAAGTATCATGGGTAAAGAAAGGCTGATCCCATACCACGTAGACTCCACACTCAGTTGTGACTGGTTCAGCTAACTTCGAAGAGTGTGAATGATTCTTTTCCTGGTGTCCTTTCCAGCCCCTGGTTTGGATGAGGAATCACAGAATCACAGAATTGTTTTAGTTGGAAGAGACGTTTGAGATCATCGAGCCCAACCGTTAACCCAGCACTGCCAGGTCATCACTAAACCATGTTCCTCAGAGCCACGTCAATATGTCTTTTAAATACCTCCAGGGTATTTAAAAGGAGGCTGCCCACCTCCTCCCTGGGCAGCCTGTTCTAATGATTCACAAATCTTTTTGTAAAGAATTTTTTGCTAATATCCAACCTAAACCTCCCCTGGCATAACTTGAGGGCATTTCTTCTCATCGCTTGTTACTTGGGAGAAGAGACCGACCCCCACCTTGTTACTACCTCCTTTCAAATAGTTGTAGAGAGCAATAAGGCCTCCCCTCAGCCTCCTTTCCTTCAGACTAAACAATCCCAGTTCCCTCAGCCACTCCTCAAAAGCCTTGTTCTCTAGACCCTTCAGCAGCTTTCTTGCCCTTCTTTGGATGTGCTCCAGCACCTCAATTTCTTTGTAGTGAGGGGCCCAAAACTGGACACAGTATTCAAGGTGCAGCCTGAGCAGTGCCGAGTACAGGAGGATGATCTCTACCCTGGTTCTGCTGGCCACATTATGTGTAATGCAAGCCAGGATGCTGTTGGCTTTCTTGGCCACCTGAACACGCTGCTGGCTCATATGAGGAAGGTTCTGGAGCTGCCGCAGTTCAGGACATGGCTTCACCACTCCCGGGCCTCCCTCTGCTCCTGCCCTGTGCATACCAGTCCTTCTCCCAGCAGACATTCAGCACAGCTCTGTGCCTTGGCTTCATCCATGTTTTAGCTGTGTCTCAAAGCAGTATGATTCATGGGGAATGACCTCCTGTGTGGAGAACTGGCTCAGAATGACAAATAAGTAACAGTTACACAAAGAGCAAAAAATGCAAGAACTCAGGCTTCTTATGCTCCATCTTTTTATTCACTATATTCTGTCTCCAATTTTCTAATAAGTTTTCAATCTTTGTATTTAATCCTTGTTTATTAGTAATTTTTTTTTTTTTTACTTCTCAGTGACTTCTGTAGCACTTATGAAACGTGAAGAGCAACTATATGTACCATTAAATGGTTTAAAATCTCAGCATTCACTGCCTGTATTCCTTGGTATGGACTCTGCTGGTATGTGGGACATCAGTATAATTGCTAAGACCTTCTGCAGATTTGAGTTTGCCCACATGAAATGCAGACAAGTATACCTCTAGGGTATGAAAATTTTGGTCTGAAACCACTGTATTCACCTGAACACATAATCTTTGCCTCCAGTTTACAGCAAATGACACCAAACTTTATCCTACAAGTTCTAGGAACACATTCATTTCATGTCCATGAAAGCAACAACCTCCTGATTTGTGTCTAGTTTTAGAATCAAAGACAGTGTCTGTATCACTTATTCATAAATCAGTACATTTCAGTGAAATCAGTCAAATGATTCTGGATTTTCTACTGTACAATGCTTCTAGAGAGAATGCATAATTGGACTGTGCAGAGGTACAAAGGGTCAGCGTCCAATAAAAAAATCATCAACCATCCTGAAACAGGCATACTTCTTGTTATATGACCTTTATATGGAAAAAAGAAAAAAAAAACACAACAGGGGTGAGAGGGGTCCACCTCAACTAACTAATTTTCTAGCGGTATCTATTTGCATGATGAAGCAAGGCTTATAAAAAGTGGGGACACATATAACTTTTTATTAAGGTGTTCTTCTCTTTGATACTGCTGAGAATTTGACAGCACAGTTCTTAGATTTTTGTCATGAATGCCTTGATGTTTTGTACGCTGTGTATAGTAAACCTCATACCATATTCATAGAGACAAAAATAACTCCTTTATGTTCAGTCAAGTAGCTTGGTAGCTGTCTGAGAGATTGAACCATGATAAATGAGAGAGAAATAAAAGAAGACTGAGAGATTACTGAAACCTAGTGTCCCTTTTAAAGGGAAAGTACCAGCTAGTATTACAGATGAGAAATCTTTTTGCAATCAAAAAATGAAAGCACAAACCTTCAGACTACAGATAAGACATACATTCCTAATAGCAGAGGTGAATGTCGGAATTAGCAGAAGAGATGGATCCTGCATCTGCGGAAGTCTTCCTTCACATTTCAGTGCCTTTCTGAAATACATTTGTTAGTAAAAGGTTATGAAGTTCAGTACAAACATACCTTGATGTATTGTATATAACTGTGGGAGTGACCCTGGCAGGGAAGAAGCCGAATTAGCCTGCTGCCAGTCAACAGCAGGAGGCGTGTTGTTTAGGAGGAGACAGAGAGGCTTGGTCAGTAGCTGATTGGAGGAGAGTACACTTGAAACCAATCCAAGTGGGGCACGTATGATAAACAACTACTAGAAGATTATAAAGCATTGTGATAAGAGAGAACGCGGTGCAGAATCGCAGTTGCAATTTGCAGTAAGTAGGTGCCGCAGCACTTTGCTGCAGTTGTATTTCAGTAAAGGCTTTGTGTGCACACAAGCTGTTGTTGCGTTATCCACCCCGACTATTCGCGACGTGTGGTGATTTACCACCACATATAACCATCTAGCAATCTTCCCTGGCCTTCCGATATTCAAAAAGCTTTAGGAGATGCAGTAAAATTGGATTCATGCTCTGTTTACTCTTCCATTTAAAAAAGAGTAACGAATGCTTTTCATGTGTGTCAATATTTTGCCATATCCGTAGCCTTTAGAATGAATGATTTGCATAATTTTTTGTGGCTTCCACAGTCTCAGATTCTTGAGCTCTAATGAAAAATAGCGCATTGCCTTAGTGGCTGTCTTCTTCAGACAAATGTACAAATGTAAAACTTACCAGATTTTTTTTTTTAAGTCATCCTTGTGAACCAACCAAAGTGGGCATAGCGGTTGGCTTGGCTCTTTTAAAGACTTCAGCTAAAACCAGTTTTCCTTTTTTTACGTTTCTCCTGCAAATACAATCTCAAAACCAAGAAAAATTGCATTCCATACTCTTAAAAAGAAATGGAGTATTTCCCTTGTTTTTCTAAACAGTTAACTTTGAAACAAAGAAATACTGTATAAAAGACTTTACAACCTGTGGCACAGAACAACAGACAACTTGGCCAGTAGGCCATATGTGGGGAAAAAAAAAATGTAATGAACAATAGGTCCCAAGACACATCATCAATTTTTTATCATTGCTTTTTTAAAAAATTAAACTGGTGCAATTTTAAGAGAATTCTTAAAAAAACTCATACAAAAAAAAAAAGTATGTAGATCATACACACTACATGGCTTGGCTTCACGGACGAAGATTTGGGAAGGGCTTTACCCACGCTCACTGCAAGCGCGCTGATGGCTGAAAAGGCCATTGCGGGATAGGCAAGATGGGTTGCAAAGAGCACACCAGAAGGTCTCCTTGGGTGGTATGGTCATAGTTAACAATTAGAAAGGGAAAAAGGAAATGTACACTTAAAAATGTTTTATATACATATTTATTATCTGTACCATATGAGTTGTGGTTTGTCCATAAATGCTCTATTGATAATTTACTTAAAAAGCCTGGATAAGGACTGGCCCTTTGGCAGGAGCGAGGTAGCATGGTATACATAAAACAAGAATCGGTGTAATCTGTTTCTGCTGGTGAAGTAAATTTTTATTTTGTGAGACTTTTGTCTCAATGTACAAAGATGCAGTTTCAGTTTGATTTAATATTTCTAATTCCACGAACAAAGTCCATGACTTTTCCAGTCGTAACAGCATTTCAGTGAAAGGTGCAGCTACTTCTCAGCAAACTTGATCGTGCCTCACTTACGCACAATTTCAGTGCAATTTCTGTGAGCGTTGTTCCTTCTAAAGAAGTCAACATTTGAGTTCTAACTTGTATCAAACATTTTGGATCTTTCAACATGCCTAATGCCAAAATATAATGATACATGATAGTTTTGTAGGCTAACAAAATAAGCACTCATTATATCCTCCATTTTATTTCCACTGTGACAAAAAGCTCATGATCTTAACATATACATTCACCGAATGTATGTTAAGAATGAATATCACTTGCATTCACTGCTTGCATGCAGTACTTCTTTCTGAGTCATCATGTTTAGTATTTTCTATTTTTAACAGAGCATACTAGTCAGTATTACTGAGTATTTACTATTCCAGTCCCAACCAAATCATTTCACTGTTTCTACCTTCCCAGGTACTTAATGGACTGGTAGAGTATTTTGAAAAATCCAGGGTCCTGGACATTCCATGTAGATAAAAAACAGTACTATTCTTTCAATAGTGATAGAATTTTAGTTTGGTGTTCTTGTTCAAAAATTCCATGGTCTTTGTTGTGCATCCATGTCCAGTTGTTACTCCCCATGCAGCTTAGTCGTTTAGGTGATTTTGAGCAAACACAGTTTGCAAAGTTGGTTGGGAATTTTTGGGTTGAAAAACACTTTATAAATGGAAAATACTGTACTATTACAGCTGCCTCCTAGAAAGAAGTTGTGTTTGAGAAGAAAATTTACAAAAAACTTCCTAGAAGCTTAACTTTGTTTCCAAACCACAGTCACTAGAGATTAAAAATATTTATCTTGAATTATACCTGCCAAATTTTGATGAGATTAAATTCCCCTTCCCCCATTTAAAAGAGAGGGATTGACCACAGTCATACTGCAGACTTTAAAGTAACCTGCATTATTAGGTTTTCTCCACATTCCAACCCATCTGCCTTAGGGTATTAAACCCTACTTTCATCTTTGTGAGGTTCACTATTTCCAAATCCAAGCCATAAGGCCACGTCTAGACTATGAACTGAAAAATGGGTTTGACTGCACACATGCACAAACTAAGCCATGTGTGCCCCAAGTTTAGCATCTATACTTTTGTACATAGCCTACTCATGGCTTGGTTTTAAATGATCTACGTTGTTACAAAGAAAAGCAACCTCCCAGTTTTAGCTGATGAACCATTGCTATGATTGATTTTGCCTGGGTGCAGGCCAGGCAGACTGCCTGAACAAAAGCTTGGCCCACACAAAGCCAGCGAGTATAGTAAGTGTTTCTGAGTAGAGCAAGAGTTTTTCCACCTCCTGACACTCATGCTAAAATAATGACCTCTAAGCAGACTAACCTCCTGTCAGGAAGAATGAGAAAAAGTTCTCCCTCAGTTGTTTGGAACAAGGACTTTATAATGTCACCACATTATAAGCATAGGAGTGCTAGCATTAGTTAATAATAAACATTAAGTAATGGAAAAATGGAAAAATTTAAACTATTTTTTAACAAGCTGGATAAATCAAATATTTTATAACCATGCTACTCATAGAGATGGTGAGTTCTTTTTAACATGGAAATGTGAATCTGATAACTAATTAAATAAAAGCTAATAAAAAGACCACATTGGTTGCTGGATATAGACAGTTATAGGTCATACTGGTCTTTTAGACCTAACTGGTGAAAAATCATTTTCCTGTGCCGGTGATGACATGCCATTGGTCTATTTGCATTTCAGACTACGAGATCTCGTGTGCCACCTACTGGACAGATCGTTTAAGTTATTTTAATGTGCAAGCTACGAACACAGATTATCTGAACACCACCAGCTAATCTTTTGGTGATCTGTGGAGGCTCTAAAGCAAACTTCCTTTAAGACAATGGATGGATTTCTATTGACTTCAACAAGGTTTGAATCAGACCCATAAAGAAAGTTAGTGCTGCAGCAAAAGCATGCAGTTTTTCCTTCTGACAATTTATAAAACAAATGATCTATCTTAAAGACTTTATTCCTGACAGTGTTTTCTAGAATGAAATGTCCTTTTGGTTTATACTTTTTGGCAGGCGGTCATTATCACACCTCTGTGACTTGAACAGCTTCCCAGGGTTTGCAATGGGAAACAGTAAAAGAGGGAGTCACGCTAATTCCATGCAGCTACACAACAGGTGGATGGAAATGTGCATCTATGATGCAAAATTCTAAAGGGAAGCTGGAAGGCAAGATTTCATGATGCTACCCTCCTAAGGGGTAGCAAAGGTAGCAAGTAAAAAGAAAACCAAAAATTATGCAAACCATCATCTCTTACTGGCTGTTTACACAAAGGTGGTTTGCTACAGCCAACCCTAAAAAGGAAACATGCATCTCCTGGACTTATAGGACCCAATCTGAGTGGCATTAGGGAAGAGTCATGCCAGGGATCTTCACTGCAAGATGTTCCACTTACAGTAAAAAGTGCTATGTTGTTCTAATCAGGCAGGCATGAATGTGTGAGATGAGAGCTACATTTTAGATGAAAACTACCAGAAGGAAGGACACTATTCTGTTTTTCCTCAGAGCGGAAATTTATTGGAAATACTCCTCCTGAAAACAAATTCAGATGCTGACAGTTATGAAAGCGTTATTTGTATAACGTTTCCATGTTAGGATACATTTTGGAAAAGCAACCCTGTGAAAACCTTTGAAGAATTGCAGAAAGGGCAGTGAACAAACAGAATGTTCTGACATTTCCTTTCTTGGATACTGTTTATATATCATCTAAACCAGCTTGTCATTCCAAATAGACTTAAAACTGAAGTCCCAAAATAAATGTCTCTCACAACAATGTTTTGCATTGGAAAAAGAATCCCTTCATTGCCTGAAGACTACGGACATAAATAATGTCAAGGTTTTGAATATGGGGCAACACACGTTAGTTATGGAGCCTCTTCAGTTTCTGTACGCTGATGTCAGGTGCAACAGTGACTGTTACAGTCAGTTACGAACATTTTGAACAAAGTTTAACCGTTGGAGAAGTAGTCATTTTAAATTTATCATTACTGATTATCTCTGCTGACAGTGGCCTCACTGTTGTTTTGTAACCATGTTATTTTAACTAATCTGTTGTGATCATATAGATATATAGAGCATTAGCTGAAGACTGAAATCCCACTGCGCTTCAGGGTAGAGGACAGTTTTGCTTAAAACTCTGTGATTAAGCAAGTATAGCTAATATTTGTTTATTACCATAGAGGTATACTGAGACACTTCTGAGCTTCGATAAGATAAATAATCCTTTAAAACCTAATGTCACGCTTAAGGCAGGGATTATCCTGCTGCTGTTGAACCACCATTATTAAAAGTCAAGATTAATCAAAGAAAAAATGACAATAGTAACATGTGGTTAGATTTTCTTTTTTCTCTGAAGTTTCTTCTGCAAGGAGTTTCAGAATGTGAGGAATTTTTTCTGACTTGGATTGAAGAAAGGATTTTGAAACACCTACTGCCACAAAGAACTTCCATTCTTTCTTCTTCTTTGAAGAGTTCTGATATCAACTTTTCCATACAACCTGAAGAATGGGTCGACTGTACTGAATATTCATTCCCACTTCTCAAATTTAAGGCAATAGCATTTTTCATGATCCTAGTCAAACCGTATGTGCAAATGTTTCTATAGATTATATTTGTGTACGAGTCAATAGCATCAACGAAATGTTCTCACTGTAAAAATCCTTAAAAAACTGTTAAGCACTTAGCCCTGAGATTTTGAAAACTTGACCTTTGGTGTACTTTTTGCCACTTTACTAAGTTAAGGCTGTACTGTAGTCTTAGTAAGTATTACTAAGCTTTAGTTTAGTAAAAATCTAATTTTATTGTTTTGAAAAAGATCCAGCATTCCAGTGAGGAGATCTTCCATTGGCAGGGATCTTTCAGCTCTTTCTGTTACATTTTCTTTTACATGTGATTTCAAGGTAATTAAAATAGCTGGAAAGGAAGTCTGGAATGGGCTGTAATGTCTGAGTAGGCAGGTGATACTTGATTCTTAATTTCATGCAGCCTGACTCATGCATGGATTGTATTAAACAGTTTGGGACTTAAAAAAGAACTAGATGACCGAAACTAACTTTGGATAAGAAGGAAATATCAGTAGCTGAGAGTAAAAACCAACACATTAAGATATAGATCCTTTGAGAGAGAGAGACGATCTCTATTTTAATTAAGGTTCCCACTGTTTAAAACAGTGTTTGGGGTGATAATGTGGAAACTCTGGATGACAGCAGATCCTACATGTGCAAATAAGATATTTTTGGTACTGTACAAATGTGCCATAATATTGGATGGATTAATTTTAGTAAAATATACACTTCATTCTATTATATTCTGGTTCATGGGTTATAAGTGAAACCCTGATACTGAATACGTGGAAAGTCTGTGAATTTGTTGTGCAGGATGGGGCACTTCTGTCTCTTGTCAGGGAGGAGATTACACAGTATTACAATTATTAAAATTCTAATCTGGGGCCATGTTTTGCCCTCAGGTACTTCCTTAATTTCAGTAGAGAGTTATGCATGTTTTATCTGATTGAAGAATTTGGACACTAACATTCTTGGAGAAGGTAACTTCTTTCTTTAACCAGAATACGTGCTAGCCAAATCTAAAATCAGAACGTAGCAGGGATAGGTTTCTTACCAGGAGTCAAATGTCAGTAACTGTTCTGTTTTGATAGGGTAAAGTGATTTCCTAGTAAGGGAGTGGAAGACGGAGCACAAGGAAGGAAAGAGGGATCTTCTTCCAGATACCTTGTAGGTTTGTTTTAAAATTATGACTTTGGATCTAACATCAGGTTTGGCAAGTGTTTGCATAGGAAATCATGACACTATGCCAGACTTTCTTAGCTGGTTTGTTGTAGAACGTGCATTTTTTAAACACACTGTAATCATTTCAGACCACATAATTAGAAACACAAAGCAGGTTACTGAAACATAGTGATATATTGAGAGTTTGGTTAATTACACGTAAAGAAACAACTCAGACTTCAAAACCTTTACTCAGTTTCTATTTTTATTTGCAACTAGGACATGTTGATGGGCTTACTTAACTTCGAGTGGGAGTTTCAGAATTTTAAAAAAATTCTGGTAAAATTTTCAAAAGCTGCTGGTAAAATTTTCAAAAGCATTTAAGCAACTGTCTCACTGAAAATCAATAGGATTTTCAATCCTTAGGACAACGTTTCAGAAAGTATGGGGATACCGAAGTCCAGTTGACTTCAGTGACTATATATAGTAAAAATCCTGCCTTATTGCCCTAAATCTCTTTAAAATAGAAGGGTTACAATTCAGTGTCACCCAACAGTTTCTGAAAATGTTTCCCCCAATAAACAGGATATTATTCTCATGGGGTTTTTTTAAATTTGTAAAATCCTGTTTTGTTTTTCTTTCTCCTTCAACATACGCAGAAATCGTAAAACATGTTTTGGATTATAATAAGCCACATCATCTTCAAACTGGTCTTCAAATCTTACTGCAAATGCTCAGGAAGAGGTGGCAATTATTATTAGTGCAGACAGTTCTTCACTCTACTGAAAATGTTCCTAGAATTTCTAACTAAATATTTCCTCCTTTTCAGTCTATTTAATGTCTTTTTTGATAAAAAGTCTCCTCTGAAACCACAGCCTGGCCTAAATTATTCTGTCTATACTATATGTAAGAGCAAGTAGGGGGAAAAATTGTAATAAGGGAGATGAACAAGACATAAATCAGAACTAATGAGACATTCTAATTAATGAGAATATGCACTATGTTCTCCATTGAATCTCTCATTTGTAATTTATTGAGCAAATTAAAAAGTACCACTCAGTATAGAAAACCTTCAGTCTTTAAAAAATCTTTGGTTTGAGAATTTACAGGGGAGGTATCTTGGTACTTTAACATGTTTTCTGTAGGAGCTTTAAAACTATGCTAACTTGTTGCGTAACAGCTTAAAAGTTCTCAGCAGTTGCACTTATTACAATTTTACCTCACTTTTAGACAAGTTCTCTTATCATGCTCCAAATCACATTTTATGCTGCTTTGAAGTACATTACTAATATGCCTATTGCTTTACAGAAATTAGCCTGACAGTCATTTCTGTTTTAAGGTGCAAAGTAATAAACCTAAGTTTCTTTTTTGCAGTTGCTTATCTAAGCCTGTACTTATTCTCAAAGTATCTGACTTTGGAAACAAGTCAAAAGCTCTAATGGTCTTCTCTTCGGGAAAACAACAAATTTTGAACCCTTCTTTCCATGCAGCCTTCATTCTAACTCTAGTCATTATTAAAACTGGGCAGGACCAAGTTTTATGAAAAATTAAGAATTCCTTCTTCTTTCATGCATGTTCCGAGATCATGTGGTTTGCAAAGACAAGGCTCTCTGGCAGTCATTTGTACTTGTCAATGCTTACTCTTCTATTCCCCATGGCTGTTTTGTGCTCCTAGACAGGTGTGTGCTCTCTGCACAAAACTTTGCCCTTCGGACATCATTATAGTGTCTAAGAAACATGGAGGATAGGATCCTGACAGACTTATAAATGATTACAAAGAAGGGAATTCTCTTTTGGGATCTTTACAGAACATACGCCCTGTATTATTCTGCATCCACTGAGAGAAGTAGAGGGTTTTTTTCATCACAGAAAATGGAGAAAGATGTGTATAACTCTGGATACCATTGTTTCTGAAGTGAGATGGATCACTTTACCACTATGTTTAGGTTCATTCAGAAGCAAGGCTGTTAAGATACAAGAAGCAGTTAAATTGGAAAAAACCGTGTAGTTAAATGTAGCACTTTATCCCTGTACAAACATTTAAATTAACGTGGTTAACGCGTTTCTTCCCTGTGCCTTCCCCACAGTCACTTCTCACAGATCTGACCAAACAATGATCTTTACACAGCAGAATGTAGGTCCTTCGCAGTAGTGAAATCCAACTTCCTGGGCCCTTCATGCTGAGCATTCAACCCCTCCAGACACTCCGGTATAGTCAGTATGGCCTGGCTGATCTTAAGTATCATAATGGAAGATAAAGGAGAGAGAATTTATTGCCTAGGACTTAAAGCATATAGGGTTTTATAGATCAATAAGAACATCCTGAGTTATGCCCAGAAGCAAAAAGGAAGCCAGTACAGACTTCAAAGACCTTGTGTAATATATTCCTTGTGGCCAATATTACAGATTAAGCACAGAGCAATGTTCTACACAAGCCATCAAATCTGACTAGAATAAGGACAGGCTATGTTATGTAAGTCTGTGTTGGAGGCTACAAAGGTAACTAAGGTGTAGCCTTCACATTTAAAAACTTATCACAATCATCTAACTAACAACAGCGAAAAATATATTTGAGCTAAGCATCAAGAAACACCTTTTGATTGTGAAGTTTGCTCAAAAAGAATAACTCAGTTTGACTGACCAGCATCCCTTCCCCTCACGCAACTTCTAATCTCTCTCAGGAAGACCCAGAAGAAGTGAAACAGTGCAAGCTCTAGGTTTGAAAAAAGAAAGTATATGTCAAATTAACTGACAAACTCCTCAGAGGTGTGTTTAGCTTTCAAAGCAGGGAGGTTGACAGTACTGACCAAAGAACTGAAATAATAGAATTTTCATACATTATTCATAGCAAGTGGAAAATACAAATGAAATTAATGTCTTCTTTGTGTCTAGTGCACAGAATAATGAGGTAATCTGTACTATCTTTCTTGTGGCAAATTCAGGGCCAAACATTTCCTTTACAAAGGCTGTAAGAGGCTTGTCTTGAGGTCCCCCTTTTCTAAGTGACGAGACCAAGAGAAGAATGTGACTAACTCAATGATTTCATATAGTCCAAATTTGAAAGGCTGATTTTTAGCTTTCATTGAAAGCCGAAAATGTTGAGGGAATTAGCTCAACCTAATTCCCTCAATTAGGGATTGCTCCTTGCAGACCCAGTCTTACAGCCACTTCAAGGTCCCATTCATTTTTTCTGTGAGAAGATTATATGCTTTATTACAAAGAAAACAGCTCTCCAAGAAACTTCTGACTTTCCCAAGTCTTGTCTAATGTGGGAAAATCTTTCTACTAGCAAGAGGTCCCCTGACGGATATCCACAGGTACTGTGGATTACTGGAAAACGGGTTCTATGATTTAATTATATTGTCTCAGTTCAGCACAAGAGAGAACCCTGCAGGGAATGTGAGATGTGTGATGATCTGTGATTATGAGATAAAATGAAGTAGGACTTGAACATTGACAAAATAGACCCTGGTTAGCTGCCATTGAAGAAAAATAATGCTAAAATATTAATGGTTCGTAATGTACATATCTTCTTCGATAATTTGCTTAAGGAAACTCTCACTTTCCACTTTTTTTTTTTACAGGGAAGGTAGAATGCTATCTTTGCTTCTGTGGTTAACTAAGATATTCCATGAGCGGAACTTCAACCCTTGTCAGGGGTTAGCAATGATCCCACTCCTCCATACAATACTCTGCTGAAAGATCTCACTCTGCCTTGCAACATTCTTGTTATTCCAGAACTGGGTTGGGCTAGTCATAATAGATGCAGGCAATCAATTCAACTTCCCCACACACAGCTCTGCCAGTAAAACTCACTTCACCCTGCAGCACTCCTCTTTTCCCTGTGCCTTTTAAGCAAAGGCTATTAATTTGGCACTTACTGTGACTCTCTCCTTACTCCTGCTGAGATCCAGGATAACTTTAGTAATGATGCAAGAGGAAAGTGTTGCTGACACAGAAAAATGTCCACTTGTGACTAGGATGAAACAAAGTTATCTTTGAATGACTGAGATTTTGACCCTGACAGTAGAGGTAACTCACCTGTGTTCCACTTCTGCTTTTATTACAGCCAACAAAATCCAGCATGACTATAGATATCGACTCAGTTACAAGGAGTGTAAGTGAGATTAGAGTCCGCCCTTTAGGTAATTTGGCCTCAAGCATGGTTGTGCTTTTTCCCAAGAAAAAGGTTTCCTTTTAATTTGAACACTATAGTTTTCAGTGTTGATCACTGTTGTTCTCTTCGTAACGAAAATCTACAGAGCATTCACCATGATGCAGATATGCACTGGCCTACTAAGAGCATCTCAGTTTACACTGGCGTTTGGATTTGGGCCATGTAATTTCATGTTTAATCAAGTAAGTGTGTGACACAGTAAAACAGCGTGCCAAAATAAGAATTATTCTTTCCTCTTTGTTTTCTTTATCACCTGAAGTAATACATTAAAAATATAAGAATGCTCTAGGCAATGTGCAAAACTAAAAAAAACCTAGTCTGATGAATGAGCATAGTAAGAGGCTATGAATATGTATATGTTTGTACTGAGGAACCTAGAGGAGATACTTTTTATGTATGGCGATACAGAAATACATACTTGTAACTCTGCACACCAGGGAGACAACATTCCCCCAAAAGAAGTAGTTTCTTTAGCAGTGCTCCTTGTTGATCAAAGCCGCATAATTTAGAGCATCTAGAGGCAGCTTTAAATTATTCACAATATTTTTTTTTAAGCGATCATGGTATATTGCAGACAGTATTTGCATAACTAGCAGTCTCCTGTAAGTTATATGAATTTTGCATCCTTACAGAGCTGGCAAGTTTTTTGAAAGTCACATTCAAGAAGAGGGGACCTAATTTTGCATAACAGGAGCCAGAGAGACTCGTTCTGACACTGTGTTAGTCACATCACTCAAAAATGCCTGGCGTGCAGGGCCACGCGGAATGGCTGGGCAGAACCAGCAGCCTCTGGGTCTCAGCCCGAATGCTACTGTGGTGCCTAAGAGTTTTCCTATACCCTCAAAAGCCCCAAATAGGAATCCTGCAATTAATGCATCTAACTCCTCCTTTACTGCCGTCTTCTCTCCTATTGGTAAAAGGTCTTCACAGGCTCATGTAGGGATCCCACCCCTTTTGTGGGTTTTCATTCTGAAGCTATCCACAACTTTACACCTGAATGAATGCCAAGCCTCTCTGAATATATAAATGAAACCTTCAAGAGCAATTTCAGAGTTACCCAGAAGAAGCAGAAGAAAAAGATTTCATCCAGCTCTGCCAGAGACTGAACCGACCATGCTTCTCCCTGCCATTCACTTCTATGGCTTTCTCCTAGCTTGCATCTTCACGAAAAGCTACTTGGCTTTCAAGAACGATGCCACGGAGATACTTTATTCACACGTTGTTAAACCTGCTGCAGCGAGCCCAAGCAGCAATAGCACGTTGAATCAAGCCAGGAATGGAGGCAGGCACTACACCAGCACTGGATCCGACCGTAACAGTGAGTATCCTACCGGCGGCACTTCCACCGCGTCCCGCAGCCCCGGGCCCTCCCCGCCGCGGCC
>NW_010430683.1:0-15802 GCF_000710305.1 Buceros rhinoceros silvestris
AAGCAAGAAATGGGGCAGGTCGCGCTGGCGTCCCGCCTCGGCCGCCTCCCCCGCCGTGCCGCGGGTCGGGCCCCGGGATGCTGCTCAAAGGCAGGGGAAGAGGAGCAGCCTGCCTGGGAAACGCGAGTCGCGGGGCGAGCGGGGCTCTCAGGGGTGGTTGTGGTTAATTTTTAGTAAGATTGACACTCAGGCAGGAAAAGCAAAGTGGGAAACAGGCGGCACGACATCGAGTTTCGCAGCACCAAACGTTGCCCCAGCACGTAATTCTGGCATGGGCTGGAGGCAGGTTCAAGCCTTGGCAGCCTCAGCGCTTGGGCGGCCGTGTGAGACAATCGGCTCTCCCCGAGATGACTGCCCTGATGGGCTATTCCCCACAGAACCAATTTACTCGACTAGCGACTGTCAACAGCTGCTATTTAATTTTAATTGGACAATGCCCTGCTGGCTCTGGCTCCTGCTATATGATAAAGAGAGGAACCCAATCCCTCTCTTCTTGTGGAAAAGAACCCTGGGGAAAAGTGATTGTATGGTCCCTTCCTGCCCATCGCCTGCTCGGGCTCCCTCTGCAGCTGCAGCTGATGAATCAATGTGATGAAAGAAAGAGAATCAGCTGGAGAAAGAAGCATCCAGGGACAGATGCGCTGTGCCCATCCATTAGCATCACGAGGACACGTAATTTATAACAAAATATTCTGCATCATGGTAATTCTCATACGTAGTTTTAGCCTTGTTTACTTAAGAGAAACCTGAAGAAACCTGTTCCAGCAGTAGTGTTTGAGCAGTTCCTTGGTGCATGGAGGCATTTGGGAACAAGGCCGCAGGCAGTGGAATACAAACCAAAGGCTCAGTGGCATGTGCAAAATTGAAGATCTACAGGAAACACGTTTAGGGGTGAATCTCCTTGCAAGTCATTAATTCTTCTCATACATTAGTCAAGAAAAGACTTTCATCTCTAAGTTTTCCTTGGAAAAATAAAAAAGGCAATGCAATCTAGTGTTAAACAAATAACGAACAAAACCACTTTTCTTCAGATGTCGGTTCAAATGGGTTACCAGTGGATAACTGGGAAGTCCCACTGATTTTCTGTTATAGACAGCGAGTGCATATGTGCAAAATTTGTAGAAACTAATGAGAAGAACATGGTGCACACAGGCTACATGGTGTTTAATCCGGGGATTGAGCACATAAGGAATCCTCAGCAAGAGTCTTGCGACAGGGAAGCTTTCAGGGCTGATTAACAGAGGCTTGTATTGAATTCTGGTTTTATTCTGGGACATAATGTCTTCATTAGTTCCTAGACATGTCTGGGGTAGCTGTTTGATACAAACTGGGGCCTTCTCACCAGCGTGTTCGAATTGAGATGAGTTTATCTTTGTATGTTTTGTTTAAACCATAGAAGTATCATGGGGAACCCAAGTATGAGGTGGACTTAAATATAGAACACAGAAGGAAGAAAACAAGCAAAGAGCTCAGTTCAGGTGTCATCTGAAAAGAACCCACAGCAACGTATCCGCCGGGGCAGATAGCATAAGACCATGAGCATCTTCGTTTGATCGGAAATGGCTCGTTTTTATTTCAAAGTTTTAGTAATAGGAGGTTTTAAAAATGCTACGTTTACCAGGCTAATATCCTTTCTGGAAATTCAGATCAAATCCTGATATTGCGAATATTTTTGCATGTTCTTATCTGTAAGCAGGAAAAAAGTAGTTAGAACTGATTTGAATGCAGGGAAAATAATAAGAAATCAAAACATTAGGCAACACCTAAGTGCAGTAAAAAAAGCCTCCACTACCAAAGCTGACTTCACCTATTTCACTGGTTCCTATGTTTGCAAACTCTAAAGTGAAGTACTGGGACAGCTTGAATATTTCTAGTGGGAACAACATCTCATAAAAAATAAAGACTTTTTAGGACTGACAGTTAAACCAAGTTAAGAAATAAATCTGAATTTTAAATGTGACATTCTTGAAATATTCAATGTCTGTACTTTTACTCCAGAATGACACTTTTTTTCTCATTCATTTACTTGGGTCTGTTTTTCTGGGATGGGTGGTTACTCTATGGAATACCAAGAAAAAAACAGGTGTGAAAGAAATGTAAATATTGAGTGACGGAAATGTGAACATTGGTTAACTGAAACCAGGAAAGGATGGTCTCAGAACTAATTTCTTCCTCTCCAAAAGGAAGGGACATAGGAAGGAAAACAGAGCTTAAATACTTGCACAGTTGGAGACGTGGAGTATTCATCATGCTGGAAAGGAAACATCTAAGTTTAGCGGAAATACAGACTTTGTTAGGGACACCCCACCCCCTCAGATACCTGGTGCATACTGTCTGCTTCCAGCTGGAAAATGTCCCCTCTTCTGGCAGCACCTCGAGGATGCTCCTGCCCCTTTTCTATACTCCTGTGGACTCAGAGGAGCACTGGGGCCAGCCTGGGGGCCAGTGCCCGAGGGGACAGCGGCGGTGACTGCCCCAGTGCTCTCCCCGCTGTCTGGCAAGCCGCTAGCCTTGTGTGAGCCAGCCCCGCGGCTCACAGCCCCGCACGTTACAGTCGATGCAGTTTGTGGCAATCGCGGTGTGTAAGCGGTGGGATTGAGGGGCTGCTTTCCATTGAGCTGAATTCATTAGAGGAGAAGAACATCTGCGAGCTCAGAGGACAGAAGTTGGTTTCACTTGTGCAGCTAAGCTTGGCAGAGCTGTGACCCGATGGTCTGGGTGTCACATCTGCCAATACCGTCTCTCAGGAGTGGGAAATCCTCTGAGGAGCAGAGTCTAGAAAACCAAGATGCAATGTAGGAAGGCAGATGAAAGGCCAGGACAGACTTGAATAAATATCTCAAGTCAATACTGATTTCATTTTCAATTAAAGTTCAAAATTCACTGGAAAGTTCATTACATCTGAATTATAGCTTTCTTCCTTCAGCGTTTAAGCCTCAAGCCTTGGTTAAATTACCAACATAAGGTCCTAATAACTTTCATGTTCTATTTCAAGAAACAGAGAGACAAGTCTCATGGGAGTTACTCATCACCTATTGCGGAATGAAGGCTGCTCATCCCTCGGCTCGTTTCTGCAATCTGTTGGGGCTCTCAGAGACAAACAACAAGCAGTAGTACAAGAGTCACGAGGCCAACCATGAAACACCAGACAGTTCCTCCTGAAATTGTGGTTACGTGCCAAGAGGGTGGTTTGGGTGTGGTCAACTGGGATCACCAGGCTCACCCATTGTAGCTTAGCCCACTGATTCAAGCCAGGAAACACAACCAAGCTGATACACAGAAATAAACCGCTGGGAGGAACAGAGGAGAGCATTTCTTGGTTGCTCCCAGAGCAGGGCTAATAAGCTCTGGTTTGTAATTTAGAAAGCAAGCTCAATCTTCTGGGCATACTGTCTGCTTCTGGTGTTTTGAGTTACTTTGGCTGTTGAGCTGTGTGAGTTTGGTGTAGGCTTAAAATTGAGGCAATTCGGCAAGACAAGGATGTTTTCTGACATTTTATTCTTTTAACCAAAAGTATGCGGGTGCTCCCAGTCTTGTTGGGCCACTGGGATTTTAATCATCATATATTTCGTTTCTGTCTTCAATAGAAAACCTTTATCAAAGAAACCTGCAGAAGATGGACAGAAAATGGGAGTAGATCTGACTCCTGACAAAGTTAAACGGTACCAGAATTTTGTCCATTTCTTTTGTTGTCCATGCCTCATGACTACATACTTATCGTGCTTTATATAAATATCATCATCAAATAAATTACCACAGAAAAAAGTATAGCTGTTTTGCTGGGTTTCTTTAAATTTACACGCCACTATGTTCGACTGAAGATCACTTTTGCCTGACGGTACATCAGAATGTCCAATCGCCACTTTTCTTCCAGCTTACCAGGAACTGGTATTTTTGCATACTGGAATTCATATCCAGCATGGCCCAGAAGACTCCCTCCTTGTCCAGAAATGGAAATCCTGTGGATATTCTTTTAAATCTAATAGCAAGACTTCTTTGACGATGACAGACATTTCTCAGTCACAGGTTGCTTTCAAGGTCCTGTTTCCCTGGACAATCAACATTTCAAACTTTTGCCAGCCCCAAGCTCTCCTTGTGTGTCTTATCCCTGGGTCATGCACCTTCTTGAAGCCCAGAGCTGAGCTCCCTTTTCTATTTAGTTCTGTTCTATGTTTGCTGATTTTCTTCACCGTGTTACCTCCACCATTGAACAAAGGCAGCAGTGTAACTCCAACACCTTCACCCCTGTTATTCAAAGTACTGAGCAGATGTATCCACGCTTTCATACTAGATGAGTTCAATATTTTCTTGAGCACTATCTTAAAGGTTAGTGGCTTGTCGCACAAGTTCCAGTGATTTTTCTGTCCCTGCTCTCTTTTCTCAGACAACATTAAACTAAGACTTATTTTTTGAGTCTGTCCAGCTTGTGGTTTAGACTTTGGGTTGTTCTGCTGGCTTGTCCCTGAGCTTTTCAGAGCTAGAGAGCTCTGCCTATCTACACAAGTGCAAGAGTCAGCACACTGTGTTCTGCCAGCTTAAAATCTCTCAAACCCTTTCTCATTTTTCTGACTTCACATGGTTGTCTTTGGATAAAAGCCGTGCTAGCAATGGTGCAGTGAACAATCAAAGCTGACTGCAATAGGAATGCACTGTGGAGAAGCAATAGTGATGGCCTGGGGATATGACTCAACACACCGACCAGGCGTAACAGCTCTTTGCCACTAAAAGAGGAGCTCTTCCACCCCTGCTTCCTTCCTTCCATTCCTGCTCACAGAAGCATGGTCTGAGCTTGCTCTGCAAGCATCTGAAGTTCTCAGTGTGGAACTACTGTAGCTCTGCTGCATAAAATGAGGCAGCTGATGTGTGAAGAAATTTCAGAAGAATGCACTCTCTGTGCTTCAAGACACAGCAGTATGTCGGATTGTTCTCAGGGGAGCGGAACAGTGCGGGAAAATCTAGGCTGTGAATAGAAACACATGCAAGAGATCAGAACCTGTGAAAACACGACTACAGCATTACAGCCCCTCAGAGCTCGGAGCACACAGTGATCATCATAGGCTTTCGGTCCTTGTGTTCAATGGACAACAGTGCAAAGAGAAGACTCCCAGTTTCTACTGCAGTGTGGGACTGGGAGACAACGCACCTTAAGGACTCCAATTCATAGACAATGGAAACAACCTCAGTCTGTATCTCCCCACAGAGAAACCAAGTTGCTGAGAAATTATCTCGATGGAACAATAATCCTGCTCCTGGACTTGCCATACCAATTTTCCTCATCTGGTTGAGGCATTGCTGTCTCTTCTAATGAAGTGCATTCCTCAGTTCCATTTGCTCTGTGGCAAAAAGCCCTTCTGATGTATTCTTTTTCTAATTGATGTAATGTTTAGGTTTCTGCTTTGCAAGGACTTCAGCCATCTAAACATAATGGAATCACAGAATCACAGAATGGTTTGGGCTGGAAGGCATCTCTACGGGTCATCTGGTTCCAACTCCCCTGCTGTGGACAGGGACATTTTTCGCTAGATCAGGTCACTCAAAGCCCCATCCAACCTGGCCTTGAACACTTCCAGGGAGAGGGCATCCACAACCTCTCTGGGCAAGAGGAACCCCCCGTGTTCCAGTGCCTCACCACTCTCACAGTGAAAAATTTCTTCCTTATATCTGATATAAATCTAAGCTAAGTCTTGTATAATTATTCAGTATTAACGAGTTACATAGCTACATGTATATACAGCAACTGGCCGTAGGACAGGAATATGGGTGTCATTATTGTGAAAGAAAACCTTCGTCTGGAAAAGCGAAGGCTGGAGGGATTATCGGCTGAAAATCAGACTCGGTGTGTGGAGATTTCACGGATGCTGAGCGAGGTCTTTTGTTGCTGTCCCTAGCTTTAACGAGAACAGTTTGTGTTGAAAGCTTTTGTAAATTCCATATGAAATTTTTATTTATCCAAGACATTGGCCCCATTTGTGTCTTCTTTAATTGTTACATGTGGTCTCCTTTGACATAATTACACAGCTCACATTTTGATTCATTAACTAAATATCATACAAGAAAAAATGTAAAATCGTTTGAAAAACAATTCAGTCAAGCAAGATGTGAAACTGTAGTCTGTTAACAAGGCTGATTATCAAACGAATGCCTCAGGACTCAGGGCAAACAATACATCCAACAGACGGGAGCCTCTTAAATTGTTTCCCGAATGTTCAGACTGTGCTGCTCACTAAAGCAGAACTCAGCTTCCCCTTCGGTATTAGTGTCCAACCATGAGTCACTACAGCTACAGCAAAGTTCTTGTTTAAACTATATAGTTAAACTACGTTCTGTTTCAGCTGATGGACACGGATGGGTGGTACACCGATCAGTCACAAATGATTTTTGAGGCGTTGCAGCAGCTCCTGCCTCATAAATAAAATACAGGCTTTGGTCACTGAAAAA
Organism: Buceros rhinoceros silvestris; assembly: GCF_000710305.1. NCBI lineage: Eukaryota > Metazoa > Chordata > Aves > Bucerotiformes > Bucerotidae > Buceros > Buceros rhinoceros. The sequence continues at coordinate 6,439 of NW_010430683.1, forward strand.
ACTCAGGGCGTGATCAACCAGCTATCAGCCAACACGGATTTCCCCATTTTCTTCCTTGCGAGTGATCGTGGTTTGTCACTGTGATCTCCACCTCAGATAAACCTGTTGCTGTTGAAATTATAGTGGGACTGTGTGCAGCAGTCTGCGACAGATTCCACCACTGCCCAAACTCACCTCTCCATTTTTTTAGAAGTTTTGGATACCTCTTTAAATTTTCAGATTAAAAAAAAAAGACAAAATATTTCCTATATTTAATGAACTGTCCATGTTTTGGATATTTACAAGATGCCAGAAAAATTTTTTTTTTACTTTAAGCTGAGTTTTAAAAATACTTACTGGGGAAGAATCTGCCACTGTGGCAGATCATTAAAGGTCTCTGACTGCTTTGTTTATGTTCCCCTGCCTAATTCCATCTACCTGATGGGTGGTTGGGATGAGATCCAATGTTCACGCCGCAGAGCTCAGTGCTTCTGTTTGTGCGCCCAGTCAGTCTCAGAGACTGGCATATTGCTAGTAAATAAAGTCTAATGAAATGGATTCAAGTTCCAAAATAATAATTTGGAAGACTGTAAGGGAAAAGCTGTTTTATGGCTATCTAGAAATTACACCGAGTAGCAAAGTCTACACTACATGGAGTAATGGTTGAGGATCTATACACCTCCAAGTTAGGAAACTCAGTGTGATACCTGTGAGGGCTGGCACGTTCGCGTTTTCTGGTTCCACTGCTTTACAGCCGGTGTAAATGATCTGAATTACTGGTCTTGCAGAAACATCACCGTTAAAATTTCTAAGGTATACAAACAAAACCTTAGATTAAATTTAAAATAAACTGCGAGTGATATTAGAGAAAGCAAAGGAAATTTGAGATTTGTGGCACACACTGCCCTCTGAATATTCCCAAAAGCTTGTGGGTACCACATACGTGGTTATGCAATCGCTGCGATAAATGCAGCTGTGTTCACTTCACTGCACAGATCAGACAAACTGTACAAAATAAACACCAGCTCAGTCTTGTTCCTAAAGTGTTAACACAGAGGAGCACAGTACGCAAGATTTGCTCAGACCTTCTTTCTGTTCCAACTGTTTTCAGACTTGGTGGAGTTCACAGTCCTTAGAGGACTATGAATATGCTGAGTTTTAAGCATTTCTAGAAAAATAATTTTTTAGTTAGTTCAAGAAAAAACATACAAACATTTTGCTTAATATTACAGGAATCAGCTTTTAAGTACAGTGAAATACAGCCAAAGAAGCTCAGTTTAGTTTTTTCTTAAAAGTGGGGTGAAAGAAGGTGTAAAGAATTTCAGTCTATTTCCTATGTCAGAAATAGCTTCTTTAGGAGAAAAAAAGCGCTGACTGTATTTGCGCCTCCTCCCAGGAGTCTCCCTTATGGTCTTTTTCCAAATTTTGCAAATTTAATCCCTGGTTATACATAGAAAAAAAAACCCCAAACGAAACCCCAAAACCAACCAAACAAAAACCGAAGTCAAACTCAGAAAAAGGTCTCACAATGATGTCCCTTTGGTTCTTTAATGTGTTGATTTTTCTGTGCTTTGTGCTTAGTGACAGTTATAACTGCAGTTTTGAATATGATTATTGTGATCCACAACCAAAAGTCAGTTATTTCCCACTGAAGTCCGTAAATTTTACTGTGCTTTCCCTGTAGTTGATTTTTTAATACACTTTAATAAGGAGGTCTCATTTACACCTGTTATTCTATTAAGATTAGTTTAAGAAACCCTAAAACCAGGAGTCTTCTCACTAATATCTCCTGTACCACACTGTATAATCTCTTGGGCTATACAGAATTGCCCTCAGGGAACAACACGACTCGCATGCCCACTGTATCCCAACATGTATTTAAGCCTTCAACGTTTTTCTGCGGAGGCTCTCTTTACTCTGCAGGAATAGGGTGCACACATCACATGTGTCCTGTTTGGACCTGAGACCTCTCACTGCTATTTCTTTTCAGTATTTCCAATGCAAAGGAAAATGTTTCGAATATTTAATTTTTTTCTTTGCCAATCAGAGTTACTGGAGTAAAATCATATTAAAAAGAAAACTCCAGCGTACTGTTTAGTGTATGCATTGCTTAGAAACAGTTCTCTGCACGGATATTTCTGTGTACATTTATTCTCTTTAGGGAATGCATTTTTGTTTGGTTTTAGCTCTGCATTTGCATATGTCTGACAAAACAGAGTCTGAAATTACAAACACGTTCACCACGTCTGTTTGGGAGAGCAGGCATGTAGTCAGTGGAACTCCTCAGCAATATATATTCTAGCCTGGGAAAAAAGTCACTTGATGCTTTTAAAACAACGCAGCAGTGGTATTTATACCGAGCCACCAGGCTGTAGAGGGGGAAGAGAGTTAGATTTCCCAAGAAACAAGAAGTGACTTGCGGCCAGCTATGAATCTGACCAGGAAAAATGGCAGGCTGCAAACAACTCCACTTCGATATTCAGATAGCAATCTGAGTTCTATTTCTAGAATGTAACTATGTATTTCTACAATGCATGTCTATAATGTATCCTTATGACTGTGGCTATGAGAGCTGTATTTCATGCTCTTAGCACGTTCAGTGGAGGAAGGCTCTCCGCTTGTCTTCACAGTTCTTTGCAGGCATAATCCTCACAAACCTTCTCACTTGAAAAAATCACTGGATTTTCTTGAGTTGAATCAAAGTTTGCAAATGAGACAATAATTTTTACCATTAAAAAACCCCAAATATTCAAAATAGGTTTTTATGGTTTGGCTCAAGAAGAAAAGTATCAATTTGCCTGATTTTTTTTTAAGCCAAATGATCCATCAACAAAATTCACCTGCCTATTCTTTCCTGTAAGCTACACGTTCATCCTTGCCCATGATGCCACAGAACCTTTGACAAAATCAGATTGCTGCTGTGCTTAAACTGTGGCTGATCACGTAGATCCAGGTTGTTCAATTGTTTCCTCTTTTCTTTTTCCTCTTTTGTCCTGTATCCTCCTGTTGTATCATCTTTGTGCCATTATTTGCTCCGAGCTTGCACAGAGTTTCACACTGTTGGGATTCTTGGCCGTGACTGAAGATTCGGGGGGGCGGTGCAGGTGAACATGTGTTCTAGCCCTTGTCTGCGCACACTAGAGGTGAGGCTGAAATTGTTGTGAAAAGTTAAACTCTATTTGCTTATTTACTGGACCTTCCCTGGCACACCTGGGTTACACCGTACGAGCCGTGCCGTCCGGTGACATTTCAGAGAGAGGATGTGAATAGAAATTTCTCCTGCTGACATTAAGTGTAAACACTGCCAAAGAAAATAAAACAATTTGTGCAGGCACTCAGCCAAACTATTAGAACAACTGAGCAAGTTATTTTATTTCAATTGCTGCCTTAAGACTGTTCTTTTCCTGCAAGGTCTTACTCTATTACATCCCTCTTGTGATAAATTACTGAACAGTCTAAAAAGCCAGTTACAGAAAACAAAGGATGCACCTTGGTTCTTTGTGGTATAAGCTGCGTGTTCCATCTTGTTGTACTAAATTAATCATAAACATCATTCAATATTTAAATATCTGAAATGGGTAAAGAGCAGGTGCCTGCCAAGAGCAGGTGTAACGAATCTGAGGTTAAATCAAATGCAACAATCCTTTCCACGTGTTATTTCCATAACATACATCAGAAACCAAACTAATACGTCCCCAGCTGTGCAGAAGAAAAATCTTTTGTCATGTGTTTTCTGATCTGGTCTTGTCTGTAGGATTTACTTCCCACTTCGGTGCACGAGGGCTCAGTTTTGCTGACCCTGATGGAATTCTGCAAATATCACCTTGCCGATCTGAGAGCGATTGTAAACATCGTTACATTCACAGTGAGTTGCTCAATGAGCACCTGCAAAACCAACTCAGCAGGCTGCCCAAGGATGAAGGACTTGCCCAAGGTTTATTTTGATTTATTTTAAGAGCACATATGAAATTCATCGTTGTCTGCTGTTGAACGATGCCTGCAAGCATCTCGAGGAGCGGTGTCATATACCCAAGACTTTTCTCTGGTCTATCAATGGGTCATTGGGTCCTGTGAGAAAGGTTAGTTATGATATAATTAGTGAAACAGTTTGGCAGGTGGAATCATTTGATTATAATGTATTTTAACACAGGAACAAGCACTGTCCAAGCAAGACAATGGTGAGAGATGGAGATTAGCAACCATCTTGCACAAAAACGCTTTTCCCTCTGCACCTTCCCTCCACATCTCCTTTAAGCGAGGAGCCTTATCCTTCAGAAAACGCTACTCTTTTCACAACACACCAGCACCTAAAAACATGGAAACCGTTTTGAAATAATTCTGGAGGAGGACGCATTGTACACTAGTGAACCACCAATGCATTTCTCGTTCATCTTAGTTTTACATCCCTGACAGAGTCTGAAAAACTTTGTTAAATTTGGGACTATACCTGGGTGTGCTGGCAGAGCCAATGAGACCTTTTCCTTTTCCAGCTGGAGAGTCAGTGTTATTAAAACAATTAATGTACAGCTCCAAAGTGCTTTTTCTGTGGAGGATCTCAATGCACTATATGAATATTTAAACCAAATATTTAGAGGAAGGCAAATGTAACTGTACAAGAGCTTCTATATCTATTGAACACATATAGAGTATTAGCATGTTTTCATATAACTGAAAATCGTATAAGGAAAAATGTCTTCACCAGGACTGTAATGTAGTACCGGAACAAGGTATCTGCTGGGGTGGTGGAATCTCCGTTCTTGAAGCTTTCAAGGCCTGGCCAGACAAAGCCACAGCTGACCTGATGTGGCAGTAGCCCTGCTCTGAGCAGGAGGGTGTGCTACAGGATGTTTGTGCAGTCTTCACCCTTGAAGGTTTTCAAGATAGCCTGGTTGAAGCTCTGGTCTGAGCACACAGTTGACCCCACTTTAACTGGGGGACCTCATGATGTCCCTTCCAACCTGAAGTATCCCGTGATGCTATGACATCAAGAAGTGCCTTCCAACCACTATTATTTCCACAATGCTGTGAATATGAAATCCAGACTAACTAGTGGACATGTTAATAATATTCATTCAATATAATTTTTCCAGGCATGTAAAGAAATCAGTTATTTGTTTGTTGACTGCTCAGAGGCAGCAGCATATTTGCCAGCTTCTGACAGTATTTTGCAGGCACCTGCAATTGGCTGCTTTGGAGTTAGGACACTGGGCTGTATGGACCTTTGCTCTGGCAGGCAGAGCTGTCTTTAGAGTCAGTGCAATTCATCAAAGCACCCGTAACAGGAAGAAACAGCTTTCGTTGTGAGGGATCTCCTAGCTCCTAGGGGGATCATCTCAGTCTTTGAGGGACTGTAAGAGCAAGGGGCCAAAGCAGGGCTGGAGAGGAGAACTAAAGATACACTTAGACAAACAGAAGGAACTGGGGCTCCACAAGAGTAGACACTTCCAAAAGTGAGTAAGGCTGGAATAAAACTGGCCAAGAAAGTCCCAGGAGAAGATTAGCAAGGAGCTAAAGAGACTGGTGTATGGCAGGAAACTGGGGCAAACTGGAGGGAAAAGCTTTGAGCAGCCATCACACTTTAGAGGCGGGCTTACGTGTAACCAAGAAGATTCTGCTTTCCCAGTGATTCAGCAAGTCCCTTCTGTTTGCCCTCTTTCTCCCCTCATTATCGCAGCGTGGGTGCTGGGATTACCATCCTGCTGGGCTGAGGAGGTGGTTCATCAACATCCACATTCTGCAAAAGATTTGTTTGGTTTTTAAGCAGGTCACACAGTTAATGTGTTGGTGGCTAACCCAGAACTGGTTTTCTGCAGTGAGCTGACACTGGGTACACACATAATACTGGTGGAACTTTAAAACGACTTATTCTCATGTGTAACCGTGCTGACTTACATGGACTGCTCACGTTAGAGGTGTGGAAACCGATCAGTAACAACATAGAGGTCTAAACATTCCTATACACTTACATTCTTTTGCTTAGCCAAACCTTTGTGTGCGTATATATGTGTGTGTGTGTATATATATATATATATATAGTGAGAGAGACAATGTAAGCACACAGGTTGACACATTTTCAGTGACATTTCCTGAGGGCACATCTGTCATCATTCATGCCTAACCCACATGATTCTACCCAGTCTTAGTCGATTTTCTTTATATATCGTTTCGACTCGGATGCATTGTTCTGTGCATTTAGCTGGCTGACAGATACACAACACACCTTGTCACGCTGCAAGTCGTAAACCAGAAATAAGTACGTTACTTCATAGGAACAGGCGTGTCCCAGGCTACGCTCTTTTCTGGAGGTGATGCTGCAGCAATGTCATGCTTCCATGAGTACAAGGTGCCACTCTGAGAAATGTATCTGAGATTAATCAGAGAAGCTAAAGAAGAAGATGCTTTCATCACTGTCTTGGAAGCCTTCAGAATCGACTTGCCATCTCCTGTTAACTGAATAGGGTTTTCAGAGAGAAGAATCTGATTTTATTTGCATGCGTATCTCAATACAAAGTACAGACCAACTTCTTTGAAGTTCTTCTTCAAAGCATCTTCAAAGGTGGGCCTCCAGTTTGTAAGGAGATACGCATGTAAATGAAATCAGATTCAATTAACTTTTTAATTTGCTTCTTGAACAATAACATTACTATTAAAAACACTGTTACCCTTGGAGCACTTCAGCCAGCAAGTACATACAAACATACCACTGTAACGCGTGATGGGGGGTAGGAAAAAGCCTTATAAAGGGAGAAAAAAGCATTTTCCAACCTGTGAATCATCGCCACAACACAAAATGATGCCAAAGCTCAGCTACATGGAGGTAACCCAAGAGACTTTTTTTTTTCCTGGTGAAGGTATGATATCTTTATTTGATTCCAGGCAACACTGTTATCTGCAATAGGATTTGTAGTATCACATCAAGACCACAGTACCTTTGATTTTTTTGCTCTTAACTTCTATTATCTTTCGTAAGGAATTAATTATACACTATAAAGCTGATTTCGCTATGAAAACATACAATAACGTCAGATGCCTTCCCAGTTATCTGCCCTTGTAGTCTCTGCTAGATCAGATATAAAGTAACAGCAACATTTTAATAACAATTGTAACGGCAGGTAGTGTGCAATGATAAGAAACGCACTTGGAGAAAAAGATGACCTGCGTGCTGAAATAGGTTGTATGTCTTTTCTGACTGTCCCAGAGAAGTCATGCGCTGTTTTTTAAGAGTCACTAATATAATGTACTTGATCCCTCATACTGAGACACTAAATGAGGCAGGACTGACTGTGGAATATAACTGCTTTCTGAATATAAAAGTACTTTTATTTTAAAAATGCTTTTATTAGTAATGGAAAGATTTTCCCTTTGTTAAAAATGACCTGTAAGTCTTTCAACTGCTTTGCTAGACGCAAAGGATATCTGCTGCCCTGACTGTCAAACCTCTGCTTTATTCCCCATGCTCATGACGCCATTAATCACAGAGAGAAAAACAAACCACACCTCTAAATACAAACTGCAAACTGGGAACGTTTACTCGCCTATACAGCGTGAGAGAGGTGAGCCGGATGAACACAAACACTTCCCAAGTTACCTTGCACAAACAGCATTTATCTCATACAAACCTCCCAAAGATCTACACAAATCTGTCAGTAAATCTTTTTTTCCCGTTTCTGTAGCCCCCCCATATATATATACACACACACACACTCACACAAATTTTTGTATGTGTGGGGGCGGGATTCTAGCAGGGCAGCCCCATGGCTGAGAACTGGTGACAGGCTTACAGCCTGCGTGATTTTGCTAGCGCTCCTTTCCCCGTAACTCATGCCAAACCAGCTATCAGAAGCCCGTTGTAGTAAAGACTCAAAGAGAGGCAAACAACTCTTCCTGTTTCTTTACCCGCCCCTTAAGTCTTGTACCACCACCCTGTTGTTTAATGTTTCCCCCCTGTTACAGTTCCTCTGCTTTCTTCTCACTTGTGCCTCTTCTCCCGGGAGACTTGCAGCGTTCCTGTAAACACCCCAGATTGTTTATTCCCTAAGCGAACTGTCAGCGTGTCGCTGGTACTGATCTCTTGAAACAAACCTGTTTGTGCTCTATCAGAACTAACCCAGCTCCTCAGACCCAAGCTGCGTCCTGCTGCAAGGAATTACTTTCACTGCAGAGTGACCTTTAGTGGACATCTGGTCCCTGTCCTTCACCTGTGAGTCACCGTCGCTGTAATCTCCCTTTGGCAGCCCCCCTTCTGTGGACTCCAAGTGGCCACCGAGTCTCACAACTGCAATGTCCCACAGAACTCTCGATGAGGCAGTTACACTAACAGCCCCTCGAGTTCAACTTAAGATCCATAAGGAGGTTCAGGATCAGGGTACAACTGGAGAAACAGGGTTTTGGTACCACATTAGGTCTCAGCAGAGGCAGGGATGCATCCTAGCTGCACACCTGTAAACCACGTGGTAGCTTTTTATCAAGACGCACCCTTGCAAACACCAGCGGAGCTTTTGGCTCATGTTTTCACTCTGGGCGATGCGGATTATACCACCCTCCACAGCTGGTAACTGACATCTGGGAGTTTCAATCAGAAACCTTACCATTGTGAACAACACATTTCTCAGGTAAAAACTAAGATCTCATTGCACGGGGAAGGAATTAAAGTCGCCAGACAAACTGTAGTAAATCCTACAGACAAGACCAGATCAGGAAACAACAAGACAAAAGGTTTTTCTTCTGCACAGCTGGGGACATATTAGTTTCGTTTCTGATGTATTCATGGAAATAACACGTGGAAAGGATTGTTGCATTTGATTTAACCTCAGATTATAACACCTGCTCTTGGCAGGCACCTGCTCTTTTCCCATGTCAAATATTTAAATATTTAATATAAAAGTCCGTCTCTCTAGGCGACACACAACTGTCACAGGAGGCGAAAACACCTCGACCCAGCACCCATAGCTAGGAAAGATGTGCCAAGCATTCAAGTCCACAAAGTCATCAACGGCAGGGAGCGCTGAAGTGACAAGTGATGACCAGGAATGCAATTGTCTTGCGTTCCTCCATGATAGAGACAGCACCGGAAAAAGAGAGCTGTGGAGGGCGTGTGTGAGAACTAATTAATTACTGTGGCTAGGTAGGCACGCCCTGCTCATATTGCCTGCCCTGAAAATTAAATTCCTGCAAGCCAATTACTCAAGTCTTGAATCGAGGTCAGAAGACACCGAGCACTGAACTGAGGTTGGCAGCGGGGTCCTGCTCGTTCAACTTGGATCAAGAGCCCCCCACGAGCATCCATCTGTCGCGGGGATGAAGCGGTCGGGCAGAAGAGCGCGTCCGCCCTGTCTGTCAGAGCTGTTAGCTGCCCCTGCTGCTCCCCAACAGGTTGCTCATCAGC
>NW_010430684.1:0-336 GCF_000710305.1 Buceros rhinoceros silvestris
GGGACGCAGCCAAGTGCCCTCTGCAGTTGCTTGCAGCCAGGGCCTGAGCCACGTCTCAGAGGTCACACCTCGTGACGGGTGTTTCGAAGGAAACCCCACAGTCGGGGTGTTTGCTGCTCTGTACCTCTGTTGCCTCATCCTTCCTTTGAATGTTGCCAGTCTACCCAGAGGAGGCTGGAGATGAAATAACTTATTTTAAAAGGACGGTGTGGAATTGCGGAAGCCAAAGGCGTCCTGCAGGCCAGGGCTGGTTTTAGCAGCTCCATTGCCTGCTGCCGCTGCCGGGACTCACGTGCGGCTCCCTGACGCTGGCTGGGGGCCCGGGGGGGATTTGCT
>NW_010430684.1:347-1560 GCF_000710305.1 Buceros rhinoceros silvestris
GGGCTGGGGGTTGTTTGGCCCTGCCCCTTGCCTCCTGCCGCTGCCGTGACTCACGTGCGGCTCACTGACGCTGGCTGGAGCCCGTGGTGGTATTTGCTTGAGTCACGCTACAGCCCACAGGCCCCGGATGACGGTGAGATGTAACACGTCCTGAACCAGGACAATGTTCTCCCCTCAAACACACTGCAGGATAAACCAGGGAACAGTGAAGGAGCACAACTGGAAATTCACAGCTGTGAATTGTTTTATCGCTACCCCTGTTACATTTTATTTCGCTGTCTTGTATTTCTCTGCCGATCCCTTTCTCACCTGCCAGGCTGTTGATGAGCATTTCATGAAAAGCCGCCTTTGACCCGTGAGGTGGCAGAGCTGCTCTGGGCGCTCACATAGGTGTCAGCCTGCCTTCACCTGACAGACCATCTCCCCGCTTCACCGAGCTCCTTGCCCGGCACCTCGGTTTGGGAGGTGCCCACATCCCCCACTGCTCCAACAGTATTTTTATTGGTGTCCCCACGATCTGGTCTTTGCTGGTCGTAACGACAAGTGGTTGTTTTTAGCTGGAGGGTTGTTTCTCCTTTCCAGCAGCAGACAGGGAGAGCAGAGGCAGGGGCTAAATCTCTCACATGTCCTCAAATATCAATTTTAAGCCAGATCCAATTATAAAATTAAGCCTAATCCAAAAGCAGGCTGGCTTATTCAGCAGCAGAAACATCTTTCCCTGCAAAGGGGTAATTGCTACGTCATGTTTTTCTATTTCAGCCCTGGAACAGGCGCTTCTGAGGAAAGGGCGTTTATTTGAAGCCACGATGTTTTCCCTTTAGGTAGCCTGGCAGGATGGAGGGCACGGGGCACGGCTGCGGGGGAGTCTGAGCACATCCTGGTTCTGGAGGCAGTGGGGAGCTGGAGGTGTAGGGGTGCAGCGGTAGCACCCTGCTTGCACTGAGGGCTCAACATGTTGCTGCCGTCGGTGGATGACAGAAAAACTGGCCTTTTGCTTTGTTGTGATATGCACCGTCATCGTGCCCTGCTGTGCGCAGGCATCACCCAGGAGCTGCTGGCTGGAGCAGCCACCTTCACCCCAGCTCCCCTCACCGTGGCCAGGCGAGCCTGAGACTTCCTTTTCACTTCCAAATGTTGTGTGGTCCCCCCTGCCTGATCTCACCCCGAGAGGGCAGCTGCCGGCCACGGCTGCGGCTGAGGGGCTCGGCTCGGC
>NW_010430684.1:1689-3688 GCF_000710305.1 Buceros rhinoceros silvestris
GGCTTTTCCCACAACCCTTCTCCAGTCCGGCAGCTGCCGGTATTGACGGTTTTCTGTACCAATGTCACGAGAACTCGGTGCTTGGAGGGTCTCATTGAGTGATCTCCCACCATGGAAGGGCTCCGTACGGTCCAGGACACACCCTGAGGTCAGGGAACGCTCCGGTTTCCAGCTCCTTTACACGGTGGAACCCAGAGGCAGCACAGGCCCACAACCCTTCTCCAGTCCGGCAGCTGCCGGTATTGACGGTTTTCTGTACCAATGTCACGAGAACTCGGTGCTTGGAGGGTCTCATTGAGTGATCTCCCACCATGGAAGGGCTCCGTACGGTCCAGGACACACCCTGAGGTCAGGGAACGCTCCGGTTTCCAGCTCCTTTACACGGTGGAACCCAGAGGCAGCACAGGCGGCCCTGCAGAACGGGATGGCGCGTGGTGTGCGAGGCAGGACCCTCCTCTAGCAGGATGGCTTCACTCGTACTTCAGGCTGGGTTTTAAGTTTCTCGCACCACTTTTTTGTGAACCTGTCAATATTTTGATCTTTTCTCTGTTGTGTCCCATGTCTCTGTCACTCAGCATGGACCATCCAAGTCACTTACAGCCTCTGCCTTGTTCACAGGAGCGTTGCTGCCGGAGCTGCCTCCGCGTGAACGCTCTGCCTGGGGTTTCACCCAGCAGGGCTCTCGCTGCTGCTTTCAGAAGGGCTGAGTGGAACCCTGCTGGAACCCTCTGGAAGGAAACAGGTTTCGTGTCTCAGGTGTCACACAAGCAGTGTCTCAGGTGTCACACAGGTACATGCCATGCAGGTTCTCTCTTTTCTGAGGCTGGCAGCGCTATAGGATGGATTAGGAGTTGGTATTTCCTGTGGTTTCAGTATTTCTACGTTTGTCACAGATCTGACCTCAGAAATACCAGTGGAGTTCAGTAATCTTTCATCAACAATCCTCCTGGAAAAGCCAGTGTGACACGACCCAAGAGCCGAAATCAATACAAATATTCTCCTGGTCATTAAAACACCTTATTTTTATTTCTTGTATTTAATAATTCCTGGTCACTTAGACATTGCACTCAGCTTGCGCATTAACTGGGTGAATCCTGACCCTTGTTCTTACTGCTTTGGCTTTTGGCTTCAACTCTGCTGCTTCCACAGTATCTGAGCACCCACAAACGAGTCACATTTTCATGTATCTGCAGAGCGTAAAGGTGTGAGTGAACACGGTGAAGGGAAGGGAGGGAACGAGCACTGTGAACGAGCACAGTCACGATTTACAGCAGAGATTCCTGGCTAGTGTTTGTTCCTCGCTGACGTGAAGCTACGCTCTCTTATGGCACTGTGGGTTACCGCTATCCCCAGAGTTTCCCACCCGGGCCAGGAGGGGGGCAGGGAAGTGCAGAGGACCAAACGCAGCCAGGTGAGTCTCGGTGGCAGAAGTGGCCAGACGCCATCTGGAGCCACCTTTCCCTTTGCATGACAGAAACTGGGACCATCAGAAAACCTACCGATGGCCCCCAGCACCCACAGGAGACGATTCTGCTCCTGGAGACCTTCCCCGGGGCCAGACTGGTTGTGGTGAGGAGCACATGTGGGAGGACTGGGTGTGCGGTTTCCTTGAGAGAGTCAGCGGGGCTGGCCCCAAGCTGCAGTGGCCTAAGCGACCAGTTAACAGACGTGACCTGCTTTTACCGAGCAGTGACTCTGTGCGGGCTGGGCAGGAGGCGTTCTCAGAAACTGCTTTTTGTGGCCGTGCTTTAGCCACTGAGATCACCCGTCCCGGGACACGGGTGACTGCTAAGGTAGTGGGGGTGGCTGCCATGCAGCTCCCCTGGTGCTGAGGCGTGGGTGCCCATCTGCTGCGTGTGTACAGTGAGGAGTAGGGCAGACGTGGGGACAGACCCTGACAGACTCTGTTAGGGGTTGACACTGCAGCTAGCCCGGCTCGGACCCCGCACCATCAGTGCTCCCACCTACAGCAGCGGGGTGTGCTCAGGGCTGGCTGCCC
>NW_010430684.1:3779-14588 GCF_000710305.1 Buceros rhinoceros silvestris
GGGTGCCCGGGTGCGTCCTCCCCCGCCCCCGGCCCCTGCCTGCCCGGGGGCAGAGGGGCCACTCCTGCCGCCTTGCCAGCGGGCGTCTCTGCCGCTCGCTGCTTGCTCTGAGGATCCTTGTCTGTGTCCACAGCGGGGATTTCCTTCGGATTGGGTGTCTCTTCTGTAGCCCTAATTTCTTCTGCGTGTGGCTTAATGAAACCTGCTGTAGGAGAAGTAATACAATTTCCCTCGTATTTAGTACGCTCAGCAGCACGCAGGCATGGAGAGGAAGATTTTCCTTCCACATTGGTCGTGACCTCACCATGTTCCTCTCCTCTTCCCACACCCACACAAAGATACAGTGTCACAAATAATTTTGTACAGAGCCAAAAGCAAGCCCACATCTTTAAGGTCTCTACTTGAAAAGGGTACGGGGTGGAGCCTGCAGAATGTTTTCTGATGGACAGAAGTGTTTCTCCCAGCAGTCATCTCATTTACAGGAGCACTCAGAAACGTCGAGGTTACCCACACCGGTAAGGCAAGGGAGGAAAGAAATGCAGCGTAATTTGTTCTGGCCTTAGGAGCCTTGAGTGCTCTGCAGCAGGGACAGGACACACCCCCCCGGTGTATGAAGGGAAGACACTCAGGTGAGAACATGCAAGCCAGATGTTCTGATAAATGCTGGAATCGGAGCCTTATTCGGAGCTAAAATGCTCTCCGTGAGGGAGCTGGAATTGTGACGAATAAATCAATGCCCAAGCAGCAATTCTTTAGAGAGAGTCTAAAAGAGCAGCACAAACCTGTACGGCACGAGAACACCGCGTGGCCAGAGAGCTGCGCGTTCTCCACCCTCTGCTCAATGGACAGAGAAACGGTCACTTGGGATTCCGCCTTCCCCACTCCAGGGGGACAGGAAGGTGCCGGGGGGAAATACCCCCACCTTGGGAATACACGTGCTGAGGAGAGCTCTCCTCTGCGTGTGGAAATTTGGAAGGATTTACCACGGCTTAAGAGACTTCCGTCAGCCAGGAGAGCCACGGTGAGAGCTGGCAGCCCCGGGAGTGGTTTAGAAAAAAGGGTGATTGACGGAAATCTCTTTCACTGAGGGTTAACCCAGCAATTCAGTTTGTTGTTGATTAATTTGTAAACCTGACTGTTTGGGCCCTGAGAGACAGCGACTGGCACAGACTGTTAACCGCGTAACGCTCACCAGTTTTCGTGGGGGCAGAGGGCCACGAAGGTGAAGGTGCTCTTACCTTTCTTCTCCCCGTCCTTCCGTTTGCCTGAGGTCGTCATTTTCTTCTGTTTAGACACAGTCGTATTAATTTGGTCAGGTCTTTGGACTGTGTCGCTCTGTCCTGACACAGAGATCACAATCACCTGAATCAACGCAAGATCAAAGAAGGCACAAGTGAGAAACATGGATGCATCGCAAGTGCAGTGTGACACCACCGTAATGGCATCCCCGGCAGCTGGAGCACGTTCAGAGCAGCTAAAACCCCCCAGCGCTTCGACCGCTGGTGACCATGTTGAGTCTGCCGCTACCTGAGCAGCGGGATTCCCGCACGCTGCCACCACTTCACCCTGTGCTGGCAGGAGAGCCCGGAGGAGCCGGGCGTGCGTGAGCACCGACTGGACAGCACTCGCTGAGGTGTCCTCCCAGAAACGGTGCCCATGCTGCAGCACCACGCACCTCTCCTGCGGCACGGCAGCGGAGAGCAGCGAGAGGAGGCGGGGGAAAGGTACCTACTGGAACTGATGCCTGGATGTGAAGGACCATGCTGCTGTGGGACGGGTGATGAAAGCGGTGGTGAGCGTGCAGCATGCTCTCCTGCTCAGCAGTGGGCTGCGCGCTGCTGATCATACCCCCACACGTCACAGAGAGCGTACCTGGCCGGCAGGATGGACATCGATGTACATTCCGTTACTCTCCCCCAGCTAATCGTAACCAGTGGTGGCGTAAAACAGCTGCCATGGAGGTTTTAACAAGTGTGTTCACAGGCCTGGACAGAGGCTTTTGTTGTCTGGAACGTTTTTATCTGAAAAACTCCTCACATTTTCCTGTGTTCCAGCAAAGATTCTTTAAACCATCTTGACAAAACACATTATTTCCAATATTAAGTTTAGATGAAATCAGCTGAGGTCTCAGTCTAAGGAAGGACTTACCCAACAGCCTTAAACCAGAATGGCTGAGCAGGTCTTGAGCCATGCGGGGCTGCTCCTGTGGCCGGCCTTGAGCTGGGCTGTGGGAGGTGCGGGTCTGGGCGGGCAGGGGTGAGGAGGGGCTGTGCTGGGTTTGTCTGAGCAGCGCAGTGAGGGTTAACGGGGACCTGAGGGGAAGCTGGGGGCAGTGACCGTGGTGAGCGCAGCACAAGACGCAGTGCACAGCTACCGGAGCCGGACTGGTGAAAGAGGACACGGTGAAACGAGCTTGCGGTGGAGGGAAACAGTGAACTCCGTTTATTTGTGACCGCGGAGGAGAGCCCATATGTTTTTGCAGACACACACACGCACACACACCGTGGGGTTCTGGCCTCCTCAGCCCAATTTCCTTTACGTTACAGTACTTTTACCCCGACGGGGCAGATTACACAATATTTGTGGGTGTAAATGACACCCATGTTAAATGAACACAGCAACACAAAGGGCCCTTAATGCAGGCAAAACCCAGCACTAATTTCTCCGTGATTTAATTCTCTAACGCATTCCATCTATGCTACTTTACGAAAGTTGGAACAAATCTCAACTGCTGCTTCAAAACGCCTGGATCATTCTTGATCTTTCCATCTACCTCCCCAGTTGCCTCCATGGAGATGATTTTTCACCCTTTCCGCTCGAGCTGTAGAGCCAAACGCTCCGGGAAGGGGTCAGCTGGTGGACTGTGTTTACAGCCAGTGTGCGTCTGGCCGGGCTAGAGACGCTGCAGTGAGGTTCCGTTAGCACTGAGAAAACGCTTAGGAAAAGCCTGGGTTTCCCTGGCACAGTTAAGGCTGTTAGGAGCGAACGTGAAGCGGGTGGAACTCCAGGGCTGCCTGCTGAAGCAGAAGGCCTCTGCACAGCCGGATGATCCAGCCCCTCATCCACGCTCTCCCCATGCTGCTGTTTTCTAGCCTTAAATTCACGCTTTCTTTTTCTTATCTTCTTTCTCGGGCTCAGGCTGTCTCTCTTCCTCGGGTATGAAGACACTTACGGTCACGTCGCTGGTCTCCGTGCCGTACTTGTTCTTCACCACGATGCTGTATTTCCCCGAGTCCAGTGTGGACACCGTGGAAATGGTGAAGCTGACGTTTTTCCCCGACTCAAATTTCAGGGTGCAGTTAGCATCCGACACAAAGGCTTTCTCGTTCTTCAGCCACGAGACCTCTGGGGTGGGATCTCCCCAGACGGTGCAAGAAAGATTAAGTGCCTGCAGAAAAAGGACAAGAGGGTTATAAATCAGTCGGTAAGTGTTTGCTGAGGGGTTTGATGCCCAACTCTCCTAATGTGCCGACTCCCCTGTTAGCTTCTTACTTTTAGTAAGTGGGTGATCGACAACGGATTTGTCCGAGCCTGCGGTACCGAAAAGGAAAGGGGTGGGGGAATTCAAAAACACCATCATTAAACCCTTCCAGTATTTTACAGCCCTTCTACTCCCCCAGCCATGAGCAGGGCTTTCTCTTCATGTCTAACACAAAATGAGGGGTTACCCGCACGGGCTGTCAGACCTGAGGGGACAATGTGAGGGGCGGTCAGGTGGATTTGTCCACGCTAAGCCCTCTCTGTCCTTACCCCAGAAGTAAAGGGCCTGCCTTCTGGAAGGAGAACACAGTGTCCCTCCAACAGTGTGTGCAGTGGAGGATCTTTATAAGCAGCTCCTCCAACAGACTGGCGTTGTTCTACACTCTCCTGTACACCTTTTTTTAACTGGGATCAATGCAGCTCGACCCTTTCGTCGGTGATCGGGGAAGTGCTCCCCTTTGACATCAGCGATGTTCCTGAGGGCAGAATTCAGCCCCATCGGACTGGAGGAAGCACCTTCATCTTCAGAGAGTCTCCAAGAAGGAGATGGCACGTGGATGCTTTCTGTGGGCTGGGAGTCCCTTGTGCAGACAGTGTTCAGGCCTCCTGGTTTTGTTGTCAGCTGAGAAATTAATGTTTGGGAGGTACCAACAGGTATAAACGACCCCCTCCTGCGGTCACAGTGCCTCCCAGCAGAGCCTGCAGAAGTGACTATCGCGTGGCAGAGGCTCACAGGACGCTGCTGGTGCACAGGCCTTCCTCTGGCCCTTTGTTTAGGACAGGGTCCTTTGTGTCTAAGTATTAAACAGTACTTTGGTCTGCATTTGAAGTGTTATTCAAAGCGGAATTAACTCCTTCTCAATTGGAAATGGTAGAATTTTTACTGCAGAGAAGATGCTCTTCAGTGGTTCTGGGAAAGGACTAAGTGACACATAAGGAGTGGACAAACTTCCGCGTGACTGGAATCAAGTTTCTCTCCCTTTTGTTTTTTTAAAGGCTCTGGGCAAAATACATCATGAGGAGAGACAACTGAAAAGCACTCACTTTGCTGGCCCTACAATAGACATCTCCTGTGACAAATCCCTTGAACGGGCTGCCCTCTTTTCAGCTCTCTGCTTCTCGGCTGTAACATGAGAGTGGAGGGTGGGACAGAAGAGAGACCCCCAGAGAGCTGCTGAAACGAGCGGAGACTAGAAATGGACTCCTCTGTAAGAGGGAAAGGGTTTGAATCTTGAGAACGCGAGAACAAAGATCAAATAACCGCCTCATGCCCTACGGTCCGGCAGCAGAACAAAAGGGAGGGAAGTCCGTCCTCCACCAGCTCTTGGGTCCGACAGAAAGGCAGCTTCCACGGGAGAGGTGGTTGGGGTGCGGTGGAAACAGCCTCTATCTGCTTTCCTACAGCTGGGACCGTGTGGCTGCAGGCTGCCCTCTCTCATCGCCCGCTGGTGTGACTGTGGTTTTGATAGCCACAGCAGTCCGTCTTCTTGAAAAACAAGAGGAAAACCGGAGGGGTTGCATTTCCCGCCCTTCCTTATCGCTGTCGGTACAAACACGCCCTCAGCCGGGCATCGCATACAGGTCCCTTCGGGTCCTCGGCATTGCTTTATGGTTTTCTGATTCTCCAGCAAGCAAGAGGTCACCCCGAGGGGCCAGCTGCCGCTCCAGGATGGCACTGAGCCACACAGCTCTATCGGTGGCATCTTCCAAACCCTGGGTGTTTGGGCTGGTGTCAGCACTGCTTTATTCAAAGAGATTCACGCAGCTGCAATGACTCTTTGTTTCTTCAGAATCATTCCTTCGAATAACTGCATCTTGCGTGGCAAGAACAGGCCCTTTGTGCCCCCCCGCCACTGCCTCCTGCCTTCCACTGCAGATCACCACGGGCAGGGGAGCGCTGGTGGCAGGGGGATTGTCTCACTGCACGTCAAGTGATGGCACAACCCCACAGTCACGGGTGGTTTGGGCCACGCTGCCAATCTGATGGTGAATTGAAGCTGCTCAGTCAGGGGAATCTGCTCCCAGAGGGTACATGTCCCTGGCAGAAGAGGAGAACGGGGCGCTGGTGGGCAGAAGGATGTAACGTGCTGCTTCTAGGTCTGAAAGCCCCTGTCTTACAGAATCCTCAGCCCCTCCTTTAAAAACGAACCCCTTTACTCACTCACAGGCCTTCACTAAACCAGCCGCTTGGGCTCACTTGGCCAGCGGCACGCAGAACTAGCGTGCCCCGTTGGGTCCGGTTCCTCCCGAGTGGCAGCTGACACCGAGCCTTTGCCAGTCAGAGCACCCTGCTGCAGAGCGTTCTTGGCCAGCCTCCTGGGGCCTCTGGAACACGGTTTGACTAACACCTGGTGAACACTGGCTCGTTCCTCCTCACAGGTAAACAGCTACTAAGCAGCACCTCAGCCGCGGCGCCAGGCTGAAGTTTAGATACGCAAATGCTGGAGGTGGCAACCTGCTCATGGGACTCTGCAGTTACACTGCACTGGTGTTCCGCACCAAGGAACCAGCTCCCTCATCTGCTGCTTCTCAAACCCCTGACAGTTGTGCAACTGGCACCAACCACACGGCGGAGAACCGTGACCCGTCCCTCCCGCGCAACGCCAACCACAGCAGAGAAGCCAGCGGCACACAGACAAGCACCGATCTGCTGCTTCTCAAACCCCTGACAGTTGTGCAACTGGCACCAACCACACGGCGGAGAACCGTGCCCTGTCCCTCCCGCGCAACGCCAACCACAGCAGAGAAGCCAGCGGCACACAGACAAGCACCGTTCTCCCCGCTCCCTCTGTCCTGCGCCCTTCCTCAAAACAATCCTCCCTGGAATCCCAGAGCACAAGGTCAAGGGTATTTGTCTCGAGTCCAGGGAGTTTTCAGGCTCTTAGTCAAACATCACAAATGTCGTTGGTGTCTGGGGAAGATTCTGAACCGCAGTTTTTGCAGACGCCCTTTTACAAAAACGAGACATTTTGCTTTAGTGAGCTCAGACTCGAGTTGTTATCAACTCTCCTTCAGCCGAAAGCTGCAGACTGGTAAATGCCACCCAGCCTCATCCCCTGCCAAAGCAGCCTGAGCACCTCATCTCCACGCACAAGCACAGTCAGCTGAGGATCTGCAATCCGTTCCGCACCTTCTACCTGCAGTTCCAACACTCCCCTGAGCGCTTCTTACTGCTGCAGCATTTCCCAACCTGCTCAACCCTTTAAGGGAAGGTTGAACCAGATGTTGTGTCATTTCGTAACGCCAGCACACTTAATTTGCCCAGAGCCGCCCTGGTTGCCTGCCAGCTGGCTGTGCAATACCTCACACTGTGAAGTGATTCAGACCACGAGTTTTGACTCCTAACGCTTCTGCTCAGCTTGTACCTAAATGCTTTGAGCCCAGCTGACCCACCGCCAGACAAAGCCAGGGGTGCAGTTGTCTCCTCACAGGTTCCCAGTGACACTCCCGTGCCCCATCTCTGCATTCGCTCTCGCCGCAGAGAGGAGCTGGCTCGGGACAGGTCAGCTGGGAGCGCTGGGCAGGAGCTTCAGGGGCTCGGTGCTATTAAGCAGCAGCAGCAGCAGCAGCGTGCCGGGAAAAGGCTGTGAGCTGCCTTTCTGGGTCATCCACTCTGTGCTCAGCATCGACGGAGCCAAGTTCCTCCGGGAGAGCCTCACAATTTGCGTCGGGCTAAACTCTGCTCATAAACCCCAGTGCCTGCTCTGGCAGCCTGAGGGAATGGAGAAAAGGTTTCCGTTTCCTCTGGACGGGACCCAGGCTGTTACGGCTCGTGCTGTTACACCGTTTAAAAGCCAGCCCTGACCATCCCGCCCCGCTGCAAAGCAGTTCACTGCAGAAGACACGGAGTAACTCGCTACCTTGTACAAAAGGAACCAAACTTCGCTGGTACCCTGCTACCAAAAAACTTAACTGGGAAACCTGGGCATGAATTTTTAACGAGCTGGTTATATAAAGAGTTTCAGTCTCTGCTCACATTGTCATCTCACTTTCATCTAACGCTGAAGAGAAGACACTGCCCTGAATACAGAAACCCATCTGTGCGGGACTGCCGAATTTTGTACCGAAGGCAGGGGATGAATAAATAATGCAGCAGATTGTAAAGACAGCATCTTTTTAAAAAACAGGGTGACTATTTTCCCCGCAGTGAAAGGCACTTGAGCTGCTGGGCTCTTGTGTGAGGCTCCAGTTCACTTACTGTACCTTGCCCTCCTGGATGGTGACGACGTCGGGCAAACCTCCAAGCACCCGGGCGCGATCTGGAAATAAATAGCGTAATTTTCTTTAGCGTCTCAACATCAACCATGTCCCAGATTCTGTTTCCCCTCTAGTTCTTTCCTTTTATCTTATTTATGTACAACTTGTCCCTGATGCCTGCGCTAGCAGAGAACTCTCAGCATTCTTAGCACCCCATTTGGACTTTGAAAAAAGTTGAATTCACAGCAAAAGATGTGTTACTAGCTGGTGTCAATCACCTCCAGAGGGAATTAAAGTACATACACGTGCTGTGTCCCACAGATTCTGCCATCAATTCAGCATTGCTTCAGAGTGCGCAAAAAAATCTGAATTTTTGAGATACAGTGCTCTAAATTTTTAGGTCATCAGCTACAAGCATTGTGTGTTCCGGAAGGAAATGAATGACACCTAATGAAGTGCTGGAGATCAGGTTTTAATCTCCTCACAAAGACAGGCCTCGGTCTCCGTGACAGCCATGAAATTCCACCCCTTTGTAGGTGTCCGGGTGTGAGGGAGATGGAATCTGGTCTGGTTTTAAGCCCCGCATCCCACAGGAATCTTACACAAATGCGCCGACCGCACACAGGCTCCGGTGCACTTATTCTGGAATATGGACTTTGTGCGTTACACGCCGTGGCGGAGCCTGGCAGAGGAAGGAAATGGCTGTCCAGAATGGTCCCCTAACGTGCTCTGCCAGAGACATGCTCTGGAGCGCGGAGAGAGCAGCCTGAGGGGCCAGGAGAGGGGCTGGGTTATGCCCGTTAACGTGCCAGGGGTAGAACTGAACTGCCCCGGGCAGGGCGACTGCTGGTACAGGACACCTAGGGAGCGCTGAACGTGCCCAGCACGTCTGGGGTATGTCCAGGAGGAGCTGGCTCACATCCCTCTGCACATCCTTCTCCAATAACTGTTCAAATGCTGGTTCTGCCCTCGTTTTTGTACAGGTCTGGAGGTCAGCGGCAGTGGGAGAACCTGGCGATGTGTTACGTTTTTTCCACACATTTTTCTGTAAATAGGGAGAATATTGAGCTTACTAATTTGAGTTGAATTCTCATGGATTCCCTAAGTAATTAGCACACGCTTTGCTTTTAGTTGCTGTGTTGGACTTGGCAGTCAGGCCGAAGCACGGGGAGCCTGCGGGCTCTGTCTGTAAGCTGCCAACGCTGCTGTCGCCTTCCTGCCCACTTCTGTCTGCCCTGCAGAGGCACGTGATGTTCTAGAGACTTCAAAACCAGCCAGGTGACTTCCTCCGTCTTCGGAAACACAGTGAGTCCTGTGCCGAGAACACGCCGGAGAGATCCCAGCGCTGGCGGAGGATTTTAGAGGGGCTCACCGGTAATGACACGGGAAAATCCACAGCACCCATCACCACCGTGTGCCCAGCTGCAGCGGGCCCCAGTGCTGCACCACTCAGAGGCCACCTCCTCGCTCCTCCTTGGTGGAGGACAGACTCATTCAGGACGAGCGCACACACAGATGTACAGCTGCCCTGTCCTTCCCAACACACGACTTTCCTGGAGAGGAAGAAACCTCACAGACAGTCCACTGCAACCACGGACAAAGAAGGGCCACTTACTTTTCTCTGCGATCGCAGCTTGCCTGGAGTGGAAAGAAACAAAGAGAAAGTCCAGGTTCAGTGCAGGGTTGCCCAGAGTGATCAAAAAGCAGCTTCTCTTTAACTGCCTTCAACCCGTTCCAGGAAGCCTCTCTCATCATTTGGCAGCGACAGCTTCGTCACCCAGCTCACACCAAAGCAGTGCGTGCAAAACTCCCGGGGCTGCTGGGCTGCGTTCCGTGGCACACGGTTAGCTCCCGCACGAGACAAACACACGCTGTGGTTATTTTAGGGCTGACAGCACCACACTGAGATGGCACAACACTTACTTTAATCTCTGGAACTCGGCAAAGGCTTCATCGAATGCTTTGTAAAGAGAAAGGTTAGTTTTAGAGGTAGGTTCAGAGAGAAGCCATCACAGGTTTCAGTTTAGAACACAGCAACGTTCCAAAGGCAGACGTGAAAAGGACACGTGAAAGGGTGGCCGGGTAAAGGCCCTGCGGTGCTGAACAGTTCACCTCGTAACGCCCATCTTGTGCACGGCCGGTATTAGATACACGTGTGAATGCATAAACACACCTTTTTTCTCTCCTAAAAGTCAGGCTCTAAGTAAAAGAGATGGCAGGAGAGGCACCGGCTGGATCCTGCCACAGAGCAGAGGCAGAACCCCACAGTCCCCCACCTAAACTCTCCCGGTCGGTTTTGATCGTACTCCCTATCTAAGCACTTTGTGGGCGCGCAGCCCCAATACGCGTGTATTTGTTTATGAATTATGTCACTGTAGTGCTGAAGTGCTCCTGGTTTCTCGCTGCACCCCGGCAGATCATCCTGCAGGCACCCCACTTCAGCCACCATGGCCCTAGGGAGTGCAAGGGACCTGCTTTTGCTGAGTGCTTCCCACCTCCGCTCTGAAGCGGCTGACGGCCGCTAACAGCAAACTGTGGGCTCCTCCGTAAATGCAGGGCAAGCTGCCATCACGTGGGGCCCACCTCTCCTGCTCCGGCAGGGAAGAGGAACTCTTTTCTCAGGATGTGGAACAGGACGATACCATTACTGCCCCCCCCAGAACTTGCTGTCCCCAAGTGAAGCTCTAGGGACGGGAAGGGCTGGGACTCAGCAGTTTGGAAGGAGTTAGTCTGTTCCCGAGGACCTGAGTGGGCTTTCACAGTAGAAGTTTCCAACAGTCAATCCAAACAATTTCAGCGGCTCCCCTAACAGTCCTTCCTGCTGCTGGCGAAAGGCCGCGAGGTCTCTGAAGAAGGAGCCCTCTTACACCCATCAAGCAAAGGCAGTAGGAAAGCACCGGAGCAAACGCGTCCCTCCCTTCCTCCTCCCAATGCCACTTGGGAGGGCGAGATGCGGGAGGCATCCAGCACAACGACTGGTGTTTAACACCGCCCACCAGTGCCAGCGACACCAGCGGGTTGTCAGAGAGCTCAGGAGCCGGCCCGGTGTCTCCGCAGGCCAACGGTGAGCGGGCACTTGGAACAGGAAAAGGCTGTTCATTATCTATGACCAAGGGGAAAACCAACGGCACT